>NC_090808.1:12750000-12765000 GCF_036512215.1 Solanum lycopersicum | reverse complement strand
GACTGAGAAAGAGAAGATAGATGAACAAAGGACAAGAGAACAATCTTAATCCACAGAAGAATAAGCAGGAGGAAGAACAGGAGATAGGAAAGAAGCTAGATCAACAAACACCAAGGAATAATGATGAGCAGTCTTATGTAGATAGGCAACTGGAATTGAGTTTGGATAACTTCCCTATATTGAAAGCTATACCAACAAGGAAAGGTTTTGAGAGTCTTATGCATAACAAAATGGCTTCACTTTCTATTGATAGAGGTGGAGCATCATAGACATGTTGATGAAGTGGTTTTTCTGGAATGTGAGGGGTATGAATAAAAGGTATAAGCAGAAGGAGATTAATTTGCTTTTACAGAAGAATAGAGTCAATTTGGCAGGGTTAATTGAAACAAGAATTAAAGAAAAAAATGTGAAATCAATTCTTAAAGGGATAGAACCAGGGTGGAAGATGTTACATAATTATATTGATAGTCCTTATGGAAGTATTTGGTTGTTATGGGATGATAATTGGTATGAGACCAAGATGATTAATAGCTCAGCTCAACTTCTGCATTGTCAGGTTAATCAAACAAGTAAAGATTACAAGCTTATATTTACTGTGGTGTAAGGCTTTAATACAGTTGAATAGAGGAAAAGTTTGTGGCAAGAAATGAATACAATGTCAAAAGGTATTTCTCAACCTTGGCTCATAGTAGGAGATTTTAATGCTATTCTTTCTACTAAGGATAGGTTAGAAGAAGTTCCTGATACTAATAATGAGATCAAAAATTTTGTTGAATATATAAGAGATATGGGGGTTACTGAATTGCAATGGAAAGGTAACTACTATACTTGGGCTAACAAGCTGTGTTGGAGGGATAGAATATCAACTAGAATTGATAGAGCATTTGGAAATGATGAATGGATGGATAAATGGGGACATCTTAATGTAGAATATCGGAACCCAAGCATATCTGATCATAGCTCTATGATGGTTTTACTACAAAAAACTCAGCAGCATGGGAAAGTTAGTTTTAAAATTTTCAATGTATGGACTGAACAGGAGGGCTTTATGCAAATGGTTGAAGCTATATGGAAAAAAGACTATGGAAATAGTATAATGAAGCAGGTTTGGTGTAAGTTGATGGATCTTCAGCATGTACTAAAACAGTTAACTAGAAAGAAGTTTAAGTACATTGGGAAACAGATTGAGATGGCTAGAGTGGAGATTGCAAAAGTTCAAGATCAACTAAATGAGCAAGCTACTGATGAGATAATTGTGCAGGAATAAGAGTTACTAATTAAACTTGAAAAATGGTCAATGATAGAAGAACGTGCTTTGAGGCAGAAGGCAAGGATAAAATGGATCCAATTAGGGGATGCAAATAATAAGTTTTTCAGCTCACTTATAAAGGAGAGAACTCAAAATAAACAAATAAAAAATATTATGTCATTGAAAGGTAAGATGTTATATGATCCACTTGAAATTCAGGATGAGTTTGTGTTGTTCTATAAGAGTCGTATGGGAACTTCAGCAGGTAAGCTACTAGCCATTAATGCTCAAGTGATGAAAAGAGGCCCTACTTTGACAAAGTAGGAGAGGTTAAAATTGTGTGCTGCAGTAATAGAACAAGAGATTTATGATGGTTTAAAGTCCATAGGTAATGATAAGGCACAAGGTTTAGGTGGGTATAATGCTTTCATTTTAAACATACTTGGCAGATCATTAAAGGGGATATCATTAAGGCTGTTTAGTGTTTTTTCACACCGGGCAAGCTATATAAAGAATTCAATTGTACTCTAGTGTCTCTCATACCAAAAGTTCAGAATCCTAAAACTGTGAAAGAATATAGGACAATAGCTAGTTGTACTGTGTTATACAAGATCATCTCCAAAGTGTTAACTAATAGATTACATGGTGTTTTCAGAGTATCATTTCTGATAGCCAAACAGGGTTTATTCTAGTAAGAAAGATTTCTGATAATATAGTGCTTGCTCATGAGTTGGTTAAAGCCTATACTAGGAAGCATATTTCTCCTAAAAGCATGTTGAAGATTGATTTACACAAAAGCTTATGATTCTGTAGGATGGGCATTCTTGGAGCAAGTAATGTTTGGTCTAGGATTTCCTGAGATGTTTGTGCATTGGATAATGAAATGTGTCAAAATAGTGAACTACTCCATAGTAGTTAATAGACAAATTTCTCAAAGTTGTGAAGCAGCTAAACGATTGAGACAAGGAGATCCAATGTTTCCTTACCTGTGTTCTATAGCTATGGAGAACCTTAGTAGGATTCTAAAGGGTTAAGGATGATAAAAAGTTCAAGTATCATCCTAAGTGCTCTAAACATGATATCACTCACTTTTGTTTTGCAGATGATCTTTTACTGTTTGCTAGAGGAGATCTTGAGTCTGTTAAAGTTGTCCAACTGTGTTTCTCTCAATTATCTCAAGCTTAGGGTTACAAGCTAATCTCAATAAAAGCTCAATATATTGTGGAGGTGTTCAGATGGAAGTGAGGCAGCAGATTGTTCAGCAGCTAGGATGTAACATGGAGGAACTTCCTTTCAAATATTTGGGAGTGCCATTATCAAGCAATAAAATGTCAGTTCTGCAATGGTATCCTCTCATTGATAAAATAATTGCAAGAATCAACTAATGGACAGTTAAGAAACTATCTTATGCAGGTAGAACTCAACTTGTGCAGACAGTGTTATTTGGTGTCCAATCATATTGGGCACAATTATTCATCTTTCCACCTAAGATAATCAAGTTAATTGAGAGTTTGTGCAGAAGATATCTATGGTCACGAGTTGGACATGTTACTAACAAAGCTCTAATAGCATGCGAGAGAGTTTGCAGTCCTAAAAAAGAAGAAGGTATGGGGCTGATATACATGCATGTGTGGAATAGAGCAGCAATAGCCAAGCTCTGTTGGGACTTAGCAAACAAAGAAGACAAGTTATGGATCAAATGGATTCATGCATATTACTTAAAAGGGCAGAATGAGTGGCATAAGAGAAATCAAGCAAGCTGGATGATCAGGAAAGTAATTAATGCCAAACAAATAGTTGATCAAATTCTACCAATGCAGGGGAAAGGGATGATCTAACAAATTTATGATTATCTGACAGGGGTGAAGACTAAACCTGAATGGAGATGTCTAATGTATAAAATTGCAGCCAGGCCAAAAGCTACCTTTACACTATGGATTTTGTTGAATAGGAAGCTAGCAACAGTTGATAGACTTGCTAAATGGGGAATGACACTTGATAAAACTTGTGTTTTGTGCAAAAGTGCAGATGAAAGTATGGATCATATGTTCATCCAACGTCAATATGCTGGAGAGGTTTGGGGGAGACTAGTAAAGTGGATTGATAATCACAGTAACAGACCATGGACATGGACACAGTTTATACAATGGAGTATTCAAAATGGGAAATTGAAGACTACAAGAGAATAACTATTAAAGAGGATACATGCTAAAAGAGTTTATGGATTGTGGAATGAGAGAAACAAGAGAATTTTTGAAGACAAGAGTTGCTTGATAGATGAAGTAGTTAGGAGGATAGCCTATGTAACTATAGATCTTCTACAAGTATTAAAAATATTATCATTCATAGGAAGATTTGAGTTATAGTTAGTAGAGTAGGTGTTAAAGTGAAGTGTAGTAAGGTTTAAGCATGTTGTGTTAGCTGCTTGTTTTGTATTGTTTTGGTTCGGTAACTAATAAAAAATTAGTTACTAAAAAAAATATAAAATAATAATAATAATAATAATAGTAATAATAATAATAATAATAATAATCATAATAATAATAATAATAATAAAAAATTCTTATTATAGTTCTTCAATCTTTTATCACAAGTTTTGACTTGTTTTCGAGATGGTGGTACAGTATGATAATACACTATTAATGGTAGCGAACATGTGGTATTGTAAGTCCCCGTTAATGTTGAAGAAAGGGGCAGCCTGAAACCCTTGATAGAATTGCTATCCATTAATATGTATATTATTAAGACATGTTCCATGCTTGAGTAAAAGTATACCATACAGCCGAAACTTAGGATAAAATTTTTAACAAAACTATAATACATTTCAAAGTATAACTTGCTCATGTGCAAAGCTAGATCTGGATGGCCGTGCGGACTACCGCCAGCTATTGGATCCTATCACCATAAAAGGATCCAGCGGCTGGCGGTAGTTTGCACGGCCATCCAGATCTAGCTTTGCACATGACCAAGCTATATTTTGAAACATATTATAGTTTTGTTAAAAATCTGAATTTTCCAATATCTTGATTTTAAATTAAATTTTGAAAATATATTGGCATCGTATAGTCTGGAAATAAGATCTTTCTTATTTGGAATGGGATATCTTATCCATTTTAAAACTTAGTTCAAAGGTTTATAATTTATTACTATCCTGGGAACACCTCTTTCTTGTTCTGCAGCGTTATTAATGTAAAAGGCAGTACAAGACCATGAAGATTTAGAGGGTTTTATAAGGCCTTTTTGTAATAAATTATCAATTTTTTTAACAGAAATTGACTAACTCCACATTCATTTGACAGGGGTGAGATTTTGTAGGAATATTTGATTCAGAAAAAGAATCTTCATAAGGCAAAGTCACAATATGCTTTTTCCTTTTCCAAAAAGCATTTGGATGATCTGCACAAATATCAGCTGCTATGTTTCCAGAAATCAATTTAATTTTTCTTGAACTTTAGAAGATTATAATGATTCTGAAATATTCAGACTATAAATTTCCATTTGTAAAGACTCAATATGCTTTTGTTTTAAATGAATTAGAGAGTTAATATCTCTAGTAACTGGTTAAGTTAGGAAATCAAAATTACTGGTATTACCATTATAATTTGCAGAAAATCTTTTTGCATTTAAATTTGAAAAGCGATAAATAGCATCAATAAACTGAGTACCAAGTATAATTGGCGGATATAATTGATTTTTAACAAGAAAGAAAAAGTGAGGAATACAAACCTTACTCTGGTAAATGAAAGTATTAGAGAATATATATTTTATGTCTAAAGCATGATTAGAAGCAGATTTAACAATATGAGTTGTTTTTTCAAAAAATCTTGAAGGAATTAATCCTTCCTGAATACAACTGACATCAGCACCACTATCAATCATGACAATACTTGGAATTTTGAAATCATTATTAATTAGAATGGTGCACTTTATATACCAACGATGAGCGGTAATAATTTGCATCATTACCAGAAATTTAGGACTAAGAGATTCAATAATCTCTCCATCTGTAACAGCTTTACCTATATAAGAAACAAGAATATCATTTTCAAGTTGAGAAATACAATGATTATTAATCAACTGATTTTGTTTTAAAGATTTAATTTCTTTTTTAAGGTTTTCAACCTCATGTTTTAAATCATCAAGAGAAGTATCTCTTACAACACCTGTTCCTTTCTTTTCAAGTCTAGAAAACACTTTTTGTAAAGAATAAGGACTAGCATTGTAATTGAAATTTTCAAAAGTTTTTTCTTCATTCTTCTTCGGTTTTTCAAAACTATTTGAAGAAGAGGTTATTATAGAAGACTTTTCTAAAATCTTGTTTCGAAGATTTTCATCTGAAACATCTTTTAAAAGTTCAATAACATTTTATGAAGAAATCATTTGAAAAGTTAATTCTTCAAAACTTTGATGTAATTTATCTAAATAAGAATCTTTCATCTGAGTTTGCAATTTATAAAATTTATCTTGAATACTCATGATGATGATGATGATGATGATGATAATGATGATAATAATAATAATAATAATGTCACGACCCAAAAATGTGTGTGATGGCACTCGTCTTATCCCACCAAGACAAATCAGCCTAAAATCAAATATCTAACAAAGTGCGGAAGTAAATGACAATCCATATACAATTCCTACTATGAAACCAAGTCATATTAATTCAATCCCCAAAATCAGGTTGTCACGTGCACAAGCCTCTAATGTAAATATTAGAATTGAAATAAAATAGAAGTCTAACATGAAGTTGTCTTTCAAGTAAAAACAAAGTCATAAACTGGAGTAGGAAAGTTCACTGAGATGACAAGCAGCTACCTCACAATCCTCCACAAGATGCCTCGGAAACGAAAAGAATGACAGGTATCACGAAGATCCAGGCTCGTATCCTACAAAAATTTGTAGAAGCAAGGAGTGAGTACCAAACCACGCGGTACCCAACAAGCAAACTTCTAAACACAAGTTAAGTGAACAAAATACGGGCACTTCTTACACCATATCTAAACTTCCACGCTACAGTCTAATAGTTTACAGTTTACTAAACACACAACTCAATAACCACACTCTATCAGTTTACACATTCTCAATAACAACTCAATATTCAACAGTCACAAGCTTCACAGAGAAACACTCACAAGATCAGCAAAACACGTGTTCAAGTTCATCAATAATAAAATGTGTAATTCCTTGAGATGCAATGTCAAGTATAGTGATGCATGTCTTCCCTAACGATACACACCCGCTGTCTCTCAGTCCGGGACCCATGGGCGACATATCTGTCCATGCATCTGTCGCGGCGCACGACACGACCCTCGATAATAGTAACCTTCACGGCGCGTGATACGTCCCTCGAAATATAATATCCATTGCGGCGCGCGATACGACCCTCGAAAATAGTACATCATTCTCTTACCACAACCATGTCTCAGATACAATGCAAATGACATGCTCAAATGAAAAGGAGGAGATAACCATTTGATAACAAAGCAAAATTTACAACAAGAAATACAACACCAACAAATAATCATCAAGTCTCCAAATCATTCTCAACATCACACAAGGAAATACACGAATTTCGTACACTTAACAAGAGTTTAAAAATCCACTTGCCTTAGTCAATCGAATAATTACTCTTGGACATGAGCCTTCCCTTTCCGTTGAGCTTCCGAACCAATGGAATCTATTCAAGTATATATTTACAATAAGGTTTCGGAACTAACAATACTCGAACTTTTATGTGTTTAATCTTAACCTAAAAATTCACCCAAAATTTATAATCAAGTTCGTAATTCTTGATGCCAACTAACATTTCAACTATCATATTTTTCAATTTCATAATTCGAATGACACTCACAAAATACCACTCATCTAATAATTAAATATCTATACTAATATATCAAAACTTAAATCATAATATAATAATCAAAACTATAAAAATTACACCCGAATAAATTCGAACAAAAACGTTGCAGGATTATTATTATTTTTTTCTTTTCAACACCCCTTTATTCCAATCTTATGATTGGCTCATCACTATACATTCAAATCACATTCAATTCTATTCATACATTTCAAGAACAATGTACAGACTACTTTAACTACATACAACGATTCCCCTTAAATTATTTTTTTCATTCCATATTTCCATCAAACCTTATTATTTTATCAAATTGTTAACTTCATTGACTTCTTTAATTCAAGCCACTACCTTATTTCACTTAGCCTCCAAAATTTGATGACAAACCATAAAGGAATATAATAATAATTATAAGGTTAACACCGCCTCTTGTCCCTTACATATTTCAAGCCGCCAGAACGTGCAATACAGCACACCATAAGTCTTTCTTATTCTCACTTTGAATTTAATACCACAAAGACACTAATATAATAACATTACATATTGGTTAGTGTTCTTAGGATATTTAATAATTCTCAAAATTTCTCTAGGACCTACGCTAATAAATTGTCCCTTTTCCAACATACCGACAGTACACTTCAAATTTTCAGAAATCAAGTTATCTAAATTATTAAATAAATATATTGAAAGGGAGAAACATTGATTACCTTACCAATTCATTCAATATTTTCCTTCGTTATTTTCTCTATAGCCGCCAGTTCTCTCCTTGTTTCAATAGCAAATATCAGTTATTTTTTTTCTCTAAATTACTTATGTTATTAAAATTAGCACTCCTTATTAACCTATATTAATATTTCAGACATGACCCATTATTATTAAAAATAACTAAATTACCCCCAAATTAATTAATATAGTTAAACGACTATTCAAAATTATCAAAAAAATAACTTTCGAGTCCGAGTCATTACATTATCCACCACTAAAAATCATGTTCGTCCTCGAACATAAGGTGAAATAAAGTACCTGAAGCTTCAAAAAGCTGGGGGTATCTCGCACGCATGTCAAACTCTGTCTCCCAAGTTGCCTCTTCCACTGATCGGTGCTTCCATTGCACCTTCACTGAAGCAATCTCTTTGGTCCTAAGCTTTCGAATTTGCCTATCAAAAATAGCTATAGGCTCCTCCTCAAATGTCAAGTCTTGACCCAGCTCCACAGAATCGAGTGAAATCACATGAGATTCATCCGAAATCGAAGCATAGAGAGATGGAAAACAGGATGAACTGCCGACAAACTAGGTGGCAAGGCCAGCTTATAGGCCACCTCTCCCACTCGGCTCAAAATCTCAAAAGTTCCAATGAACCTACGGCTAAGCTTGCCCTTCTTTCCAAACCTCATCACACCCTTCATGGGTGATACTCGAAGCCAAACATGATAACCCTCCATAAACACCAAAGCTCTAACTCTCCGGTCTGCATAACTCTTTTGTCGACTCTGAGCTGTCAATAATCTATACTGAATCATACGAACTTGCTCCATAGCATCCTCTAAGTAAGTCTGTATCCAAAGGGTCCATCTCCCCCGAATCAAACCAACCAATAGGATATCTACACCGTCTACCATACAATGCCTCAAATGGGGCCATTTGGATACTAGAGTGATAACTGTTATTATAGGCAAACTCCGCTAAGGGTAAATGTCGATCCCATCTTGCACCAAAATCGATCACACACGCTCGAAGCATATCTTCAAAAACCTAGATGGTCCGCTCAGATTGACCATCTGTCTGAGGGTGAAATGCCGTACTCATATCTAACTGAGTACCCAGACCATGTTGTAATGCCTTCCAGAAGTGAGGAGTAAATAGTGAACCTCGATCTGATATGATAGAAAGAGGAACTCCATGTAGTCGCACAATCTGACTGATATATAGCTCAGCTAACTTTTCTGCTGTATACTTCACCTGAACCGGGATAAAGTGGGCAGACTTAGTCAGCCTATCAACAACAACCCAAATAGAGTCATAACCACCCGCTATGGTAGGCAAACCCACAACAAAGTCCATAGTAATCCGCTCCCACTTCCAAGTAGGAATAGGCATCCTTTGAGATACACCCCCGGGCCGCTGGTGCTCACACTTGACCTGCTGGCAAGTCAAACACCTCGAAACAAAGTCTGAAATATCTCTCTTCATCCCACACCACCAATAATATTGACTCATATCATGATACATCTTCGCCACTCCCGGATGGATGGAATACCGAGAACAATGGGCCTCTTCAAGAATCAATCTAATCAAATCGCCTGTTCTAGACACACAAATTCTGCCTCCGATCCGCAATACAACATCAGAATCAAGGACAGCCTCCTTAGCTTTCCCTCTCAATACTTTGTCTCGAATGAGACATAATTTTTCATCATCAAACTTGTGTGCACGGATTTGCTCGACTAAAGAAGACCGAGCCTCAATAAAAGCAATCATCCAATCACTCTCTTCTGAAATCTGCAAGCGGACAAGACTGTTAGCTAATATTTGCACATCTCTTGCCAATGGTCTCTCTATAATACTAAGCGCTGCAAGACTCCCCATGCTAGGAGTCTTCCTACTCAGAGCATCGGCCACAACATTGTCCTTTCCTGGATGATACAGAATGGTCACATCATAGTCTTTCAGCAACTCAAGCCATCTTTGTTGCCTCAAGTTCAAATCACTCTGGCTAAAGATATACTGAAGACTCCGATGATCAGTGAAGATCTCACAATGCACCCCATACAAATAATGACGCCATAACTTAAGTACAAATACCACAGCCGCCAACTCCAAATCATGAGTAGGGTAGTTCTTCTCATGGGATTTCAACTGCCTAGAAGCATAAGCAATCACTTTCCCCTTCTGCATCAACACACCACCCAAACCAACTCCTGAAGTATCACAATACACAGTAAAGTCTACACCCTTCTCAGGTAGAGTCAACACAGGAGCAGAAGTCAACAAAGTCTTGAGCTTTTGAAAGCTCTCCTCACACTCATCAGACCACTGAAAACCCACATCCTGTCGAGTCAATCTAGTCAATGGAGCTGCAATAGTAGAGAAACTCTGAACAAATCGTCGATAATAGCCTGCCAATCCCACAAAACTCCTAATCTCAGTAGGTGAAGTAGGTCGCGTCTAGCCTCTAACTGCCTCAATCTTGGCCGGATCTACTCTAATACCCTCCTTGGACACCACGTGTCCCAAGAATGTCACAGAAGTAAGCCAGAACTCACACTTTGAGAACTTGGCATACAACTTCTCTTCTCTCAACCTCTGAAGTACAATCCTCAGGTGTCGGACATGGTCCTCCTCAGTCTTAGAGTAAACCAAGATGTCATCGATGAAAACAATCACAAAAGAATCAAGGTATGGTCGAAACACCCCATTCATCAATTCCATGAATGCTGCAGGGGCATTAGTCAATCCGAACGACATCACTAGAAACTCATAATGCCCATACCGGGTCTGAAAAGCTGTCTTAGGGATATCTGATGCCCTAATCTTCAACTGATGATACCCAGACCTCAAATCAATCTTAGAGAACAATGATGCTCCCTGTAACTGATCAAATAAGTCAGCAATGCGCGGAAGAGGATACTTATTCTTAACTGTTACCTTGTTCAACTGTCTGTAATCAATACACATTCTCATAGTCCCATCCTTCTTCTTCACAAACAATACAGGGGCACCCCAAGGTGATACACTAGGGCGAATAAAACCCTTACTCAATAAATCTTGCAACTGATCCTTTAATTCTTTCAACTCTGCTAGGGCCATACGATATGGAGGTATAGAAATAGGCTTAGTGCCTGGCTCCAAATCAATAGCAAAATCGATATCCCTATCGGGAGGAACACCTGGAAGATTAAAAGGGAATACATCGAGAAATTCCTGAACTACGGGAACAGAGTCCATGGAAGGTGGTTCAACACTAGTATCCCGAATAAAAGCTAAGTAAGACAAACACCCTCTCTCCACCAATCTCTGAGAACGCATAAAAGAGATGACCTTTCTAGGATAAGAACCACTAACACTCTTCCGCTCAACCCTCGAAACACTAGGCATTGCTAAAGTCACAGTCTTAGCATTACAATCAAGGACATCATGATAACGAGAAAGCCAATCCATACCCAAGATAACATCAAAGTCCACCATCCCCAGAATGATTAAGTCTACCCAAGTGTCATACCCAGCCAAAGAAACAAGACAGGATCGATACACTCGATCTACCACTAAGGGCTTACCCACGGGTGTAGAAACACGAATAGGTACAGTTATGCTATCACATATCATATCAAATTTAGCAGCAAAATACGTAGACACATAAGAGAATGTAGAACCTGGATCAAACAACACAGACGCAGGTCGATGGCATAGTGGGATGATACCTGTAATAACAGCATCAGAGGTCTCCGCCTCAGGTCTCCCGGGGAAAGCATAGCAGTGGCCTCCTCATCCACCTCCATCCTGGGTGGTACCTCTACCCCCACTCTGTTGAGCTGTAACACCACTACTAGAAACTCTATCACCTCTACCTGACTGAACTCTTCCACGACTTCTACCCTGTGGTGCTGGTGGTCTAGTCTGGAATAAAGAATTAGGTCGAGGCCCACCATGACCCCTTTGTGAAGTACACTGCCGCATTAGATGATCGGGATCTCCACTAGTAAAACAAAATCTCTGACCTGGGAACTGTTGTGTGGACCCTGAAAACCCACTATAATTTCCTCGCCCTGTAGGTCTCTGCTGTGAACCGTACGAGCTCTTACCCGAGCCATAAGAACCCCTAGATGTCTGGCCACCCTCAAATGTCGGCATAGATGCATGAATAGGTCCCCGCTGCTGAAAAGAACCACTCACTCTCTGTGATCCCCTACCTCCAGATGAGGCACCATGAAACTGTCCTGATATACGGGCCCTTTTAGGGTCCCTAAACTCCTCTCTCTCCATCAATTCCGCCTCTTTGGCGGCGCTCACATTGGACTAAAAAGAAGTCCCCTCCCTAGATGTCCGAAACACAGCTGACCTGATAGAGAAAGTCAATCCCCTCACAAATCTGCGGATCCTCTCTGTCTCATTTGGAATAATGGCCAACGCATGCCTAGACAACTGGCAAAAACGTGCCTCATACTTTGTAACCGATAAACCATCCTGTCTCAGACTCTCAAACCTCAAGCAACTCTCCTCTCTCACGCTCCATGGGATAAAACGATCTTGGAATGCACTAGCAAACTGCTCCCAAGTCACTGGAGGAGATCCAACTGGCAAAACCCCCGAATAAGTCCTCCAGCAGTCTCTCGCTGTTCCACGAAGCTGGAGTGTAGCATATCTAACCCCATGTGACTCAGCTAATCCAACCACCTCTAGTAACTCTCGGTAGGTAGTTAGAAACGGAAGAGCGTCCTCGCTCTTCCCACCCTGAAACTGAGGTGGGTCCATCTTTCGAAATCTCTCATACCTACGCTGCTCATCCTCTGTCAGAACAGCCATCGATGCAACTTGACCCCCAACTGCTGGTGCAATATCATTATGAACCGCGGGATCTACTGGTAGTTGCTCCACCGCATCCTGAGCAATCGGAGCTTGTTGCTGCTCTTGGGTCTGAGCCCCCTCTCTAGTACGAGAGTCATGTGGTGTGGTAGTTGCACCACCACCATGAGAAAAGCCCTCTAGCACACTTAACACCCTCAATAGCGTATCCTGAAGCAAAGGTGTGACTACAGGATCTGGAGGAACCTGGTCCTCTCTGTCATCAATCTGAGGTTCGATAGAGACCTCTCTAGCACTACCTCTCAATGGTGCTGCTCCACGTCCACGACCTCTGGCTACTGTCGTACTACTAGCACGACCTCTAGCTCGAGATCTACCCCTACCCCTAGCTGGGGCCTCAACCACTGCCTCGGGAAGTGCCTCCCCTCTACCACCAGTAACATTAGTTCTAGTCCTCGTCATCTGTCAATAGAGTATACAACAACTCAGTACTAAAGAAGGTGACTACGCACGATGAGAAAGAATGAACAAAAAGAAGTTTCATAGTAATCCTCGTAGCTTCTCAGAGATAAGTACAGACGTCTCCGTACTGATCCTTGAGACTCTACGTAGACTCGGCTTGTATACACGTGAGACCTATGAACCTGGGCTCTGATACAATTTTGTCACGACCCAAAAATGGGTGTGATGGCACTCGTCTTATCCCACCAAGACAAGTCAGCCTAAAACCAAATATCTAACAAAGTGCGGAAGTAAATGACAATCCATCTACAATTCCTATTATGAAACCAAGTCATATTAATTCAATCCCCAAAATCAGGTTGTGACGTGCACAAGCCTCTAATGTAAATATTAGAATTGAAATAAAATAGAAGTCTAACATGAAGTTGTCTTTCAAGTAAAAACAATGTCATAAACTGGAGTAGGAAAGTTCACTGAGATGACAAGCAGCTACCTCACAATCCTCCACAAGATGCCTCGGAAAAGAAAAGAATGATAGGTATCACGAAGATCAAGGCTCGTATCCTACAAAAATTTGTAGAAGCAAGGATTGAGTACCAAACCATGCGGTACTCAACAAGCAAACTTCTAAACACAAGTTAAGTGAACAAAATACGGGCACTTCTTACACCATATCTAAACCTCCACGCTACAGTCTAATAGTTTACAGTTTACCAAACACAGAACTCAATAATCACACTCTATCAGTTTACACATTCTCAATAACAACTCAATATTCAACAGTCACAAGCTTCACAGAGAAACACTCATAAGATCAGCAAAACACGTGTTCAAGTTCATCAATAATAAAATGTGTAATGCCATGAGATGCAATGTCAAGTATAGTGATGCATGTCTTCCCTAACGATACACACCCGCTGTCTCTCAGTCCGGGACCCATGGGGGACATATCTGTCCATGCATCTGTCGCGGCGCACGACACGACCCTCGATAATAGTAACCTTCGTGGCGCGCGATACATCCCTCGAAATCCATCGCGGCACGCGATACGACGCTCGAAAATAGTACATCATCCTCTTACCACAACTATGTCTCAGATACAATGCAAATGACATGCTCAAATGAAAAGGAGGAGATAACCATTTGATAACAAAGCACAATTTACAACAAGAAATACAACACCAACAAATAAACATCAAGTCTCCAAATCATTCTCAACATCAGACAAGGAAATACACGAATTTCGTACACTTAACAAGAGTTTAGAAATCCACTTGCCTTTGTCAATCGAATAATTACTCTTGGACTTGAGCCTTCCCTTTCCGTTGAGCTTCCGAACCAATGGAATCTATTCAAGTATATATTTACAATAAGGTTTCGGAACTAACAATACTCGAACTTTTATGTGTTTAATCTTAACCTAAAAATTCACCCAAAATTTATAATCAAGTTCGTAATTCTTGATGCCAACTAACATTTCAACTATCATATTTTTCAATTTCATAATTCAAATGACACTCACAAAATACCACTCATCTAATAATTAAATATCTATACTAATATATCAAAACTTAAATCATAATATAATAATCAAAACTATAAAAATTACACCCGAATAAATTCGAACAAAAACGTTGCAGGACTATTATTATTTTTTCTTTTCAACACCCCTTTATTCCAATCTTATGATTGGCTCATCACTATACATTCAAATCACATTCAATTATGTTCATACATTTCCAGAACAATGTACAGACTACTTTAACTACATACAACCATTCCCCTTAAATTATTTTTTTCATTCCATATTTCCATCAAACCTTATTATTTTATCCAATTGTTAACTTCATTGACTTCTTTGATTCAAGCCACTACCTTATTTCACTTAGCCTCCAAAATTTAATGACAAAC
>NC_090808.1:12715000-12745000 GCF_036512215.1 Solanum lycopersicum | reverse complement strand
CCAACCTACCCCAGAGATGATCAATCAGGTTCTGGCTTATCTTAGCGGGTTATCTGATCAGGGCCAGACACCCCCAGTGATTTCTGCACCAGCACCTCAGGCTCTGGAGGTACAACATGCGCCTACTATGGCTCCCCGCATGGATGTTCCATTGGAAATAAGCACATTTCCTCATCTGACTACAGGGTCTGTAATGACAAATGATCAGCATGAACTTTTCAGTAAGTTCTTGAAATTGAAACCTCCAGTCTTCAAGGGTGCTGAATCGGAGGATGCTTATGATTTTCTAGTTGACTGTCACGAGCTACTACACAAGATGGGTATAGTAGAACGGTTTGGTGTTGAGTTCGTGAGTTATCTGTTTCAAGGGAATGCTAAAATGTGGTCGCGATCACATGTTGAGTGTCAACCGACAGAGGCACCACCTATGACTTGGGCCTCATTCTCTAGCTTGTTTATGGAGAAGTATATCCCTCGGACTTAGAGGGATACGAAAAGGGATGAGTTCATGAGCCTAGAGCAAGGTAGGATGTCGGTTAATGCTTACGAGGCTAGGTTTCGCGCACTATCCAGATATGCCACGCAACTTTGTTTCAGTCCACAAGAGAGGATTCGCCGGTTTGTGAAGGGGTTGAGATCAAAGTTGCGAATTCCGGCCTTACAGGTAGCGGCTACAGCAAAATCCTTCCAAAAAGTGGTAGACTTCGTGATAGAGGTGGAAGGAGTGAAGCCCGATGACTTCACCTCGACATCGACATCAAAAAGGTTTCGAAAGGGAGGTGAGTTTAATGGTTCTTACTCTAGAGGACAAGGTTCCGGAGGTTACGCAGTTCGACCCATTCAGTCTTCACTACAGACTGTAGTTGGGGGTCCACCTCTGACCGGTCAACACTTCTCTGATAGACCTATGCATGAACCCAGAGAGTGCTCTGGATGTGGGTAGATTGTACATATTAAGAGATATTGTCCAAAACAGAGTTACAGACCTCCAAATGTTAGAGGTAAAGGTGGTCATGGCAGAGGCCGTTATTTTGGAGGACGTGGTGGTCGAGGTAATGGTGGTCACCAGAACGGCTGAGGTGATGGGCAACCTGGAGCCACTACATCACAACATGGTAGGGGCAACGGACAGACGGGTGAGAGGGCCCATTGCTACGCTTTCCCTGGGCGGTCTGAAGCGGAGGCATCTGATGCTATCATCACAGGTAATCTTATGGTTTGTGATTTCATGGCTTCTGTATTGTTTGATCCTGGATCCACATTTTCTTATGTATCTTTCTCATTTGCTAATGGTCTAAATTTACATTATGAATTACTTGATATGCCTATTCGTGTTTCTACTCTAGTGGGTGAGTCTGTGGTAGTTGGAAAGGTATATAGGTCTTGTTTGGTGAAATTTGTGGGGAGCAACACTTATGTAGATTTGGTTATCTTGGAAATGGATGATTTTGATGTAATTGTGGGTATGACTTGGCTTTCTCCGCAATTTGCGATCTTGGATTGTAATGCTAAACGGTGATGTTAGCCAAACCCAGGACAGATCCGTTAGTTTGGGAGGGTGACTACACTTCCAATCCGGTGCGTATCATCTCCTTTCTTCGTGCTAAGAAAATGGTTAGTAAAGGGTGTTTAGCTTTCTTGGCACATCTCAAGGATGACACTACCCAAGTACCTTCGATTGAGTCGGTTTCGGTGGTCCGTAAGTTTCTAGATGTGTTCCCTACAGATCTTCCTGGTATGCCACCAGATAGGGATATTGATTTCTGTATTGACCTTGAACCGGGTACTCGCCCCATTTCTATACCCCCTTACAGAATGGCTCCCGCGGAGTTAAGAGAGTTAAAAGCCCAACTTCAAGAGTTGTTAAACAAAGGCTTTATTAGACCAAGTGCATCTCCTTGGGGTGCTTCGGTTTTGTTTGTGAAGAAGAAGGATGGGAGTTTTCGAATGTGTATTGACTACAGACAACTAAACAAGGTAACCATAAAGAACAAGTATCCTCTTCCCCGCATTGATGAATTGTTTGATCAGTTACAAGGTGCTTGTGTCTTCTATAAGATTGACTTGAGATCCGGTTATCATCAATTGAAAATACGGGCAACGGATGTGCCAAAGACTGCTTTTCGAACGAGGTATGGGCATTACGAACATGTAGTGAAGTCTTTTGGTCTTACGAATGCCCCTGATGCGTTCATGAGCTTGATGAACGGGATTTTTAAGCCATATTTGGACCTCTTCGTGATCGTATTTATTGATGATATATTGGTATACTCAAAGGGCAAGAAGGAACATTAAGAGCATTTGAGAATGGTATTGGAAATGTTGAGGGAGAAAAAGCTTTATGCCAAGTTCTCTAAGTGTGAGTTTTGGCTAGATGCAGTGTCCTTCTTGGGGCACGTGGTTTCTAAGGAAGAAGTGATGGTGGATCCTTCTAAGGTTAAGACAGTGAAGAATTGGGTAAGACCCACTAACGTGTCAGAAATAAGGAGCTTTGTTGGGTTAGCTAGCTACTACCGCCGATTTGTCAAGGGATTCTCTTCTATTGCTTCCCAATTGACGAACTTGACTAAGTAGAATGTTCCATTTGTATGGTCGGACTAATGTGAAGAAAGCTTTCAGAAGCTCAAGACTTTGTTGACTACCGCACCTATCCTTACCTTGCCAGTAGAGGGTAAGAACTTCATTGTTTATTGTGATGTATCCTATTCTGGTTTGGGTGAAGTACTAATGCAAGAGAAGAGTGTGATTGCTTATGCTTCAAGGCAACTAAAGGTGCATGAACTTAACTATCCGACCCACGATTTGGAATTGGCTACGTGGTGTTTGCATTAAAGCAATAGAGACACTATTCATATGGGGTTAAGTGTGAGATCTATACGGATCATCGTAGCCTACAGTATGTCTTTACTCAGAAAGATTTGAACTTGAGACAGAGGAGATGGATGGATTTACTGAACGACTACGACATCACTTATTTGTATCATCCGGGGAAGGCGAATGTTGTAGCGGATGCTTTAAGTAGAAAGGTGGGAAGCATGGGAAGTCTAGCTCACTTGCAAGCTTATAGACGCCCATTGGCTAGAGAGGTTCAGACTCTAGCTAATGACTTGATGAGATTAGAATTAAATGATAAGGGAGGATTGTTGGCTAGTGTGGAGTCAAGATCTTATTTTCTTGACAAAATTAAGGGAAAACAGTTTGATGATGAGTAACTATGGCGAATCCAAGATAAAGTATTGCAAGGGGAGGCTAAGGAAGCACAAATCGATGAGGAAGGTGTTTTGAGAATCAAGGGAAGGGTATGTGTACCCCGCGTCGATAATTTGATCAACACTATTCTGACAGAGGCTCATAGTTCAAGGTATTCTATACATCCGGGTGCAACCAAGATGTATCGTGACCTAAAACAACACTTTTGGTGGAGTAGAATGAAGTGTGATATTGTTGACTTTATTGTCAAGTGTCCAAACTGTCAACAAGTAAAGTATGAACACCAAAGGCCCGGAGGAACACTTCAGAGAATGCCCATTCCGGAATGGAAGTGGGAAAGAATTGCAATGGACTTTGTGGTTGGTCTTCCAAGGACAATGGGTAAGTATGACTCCATTTGGGTGATTATTGATAGGTTAACTAAATCTGCTCATTTCATTCCGGTAAAGGTGACTTAGAATGCAGAGAAGTTAGCCAAGATCTATATCTCAGAAATCGTTCGATTGCATGGGGTTCCACTATCCATCATATCAGATAGAGGTACGCAGTTTACTTGTAAGTTTTGGAGAACATTGCATGCGGAATTGGTTACTAGGTTGGACCTTAGTACTGCGTTCCATCCTCAGACCGATGGTCAGTCTGAAAGGACGATTCAAGTGTTGGAGGATATGCTTCGTGCATGTGTGATAGAGTTTGGTGGCCATTGGGAGAGCTTCCTACCCTTAGCGGAGTTTTCATACAATAATAGCTATCACTCAAGTATTGATATGGCCCCATTTCAAGCATTGTATGGGAGGAGATGTAGGTCTCCCATTGGTAGGTTTGATGCATTCGAGGTTAGACCTTGGGGTACTGACCTTTTGAGTGATTCGATAGAGAAAGTGAAGTCTATTCAAGAAAAGCTTCTAGCGGCGCAAAGTAGACAAAAAGAATATGCAGATCGAAAGGTTAGAGACTTAGAGTTCATGCAAGGTGAACAAGTCTTGTTGAATGTTTCACCAATGAAAGGGGTGATGCGAATTGGTAAGCGAGGTAAACTTAGCCCAAGGTATATTGGTCCATTTGAAGTACTTAAGCGAGTAGGGGAGGTGGCTTATGAGTTAGCCTTGCCTCCAGGGCTGTCCGGAGTGCATCCGGTATTCCATGTGTCTATGTTGAAAAGATATCATAGGCATGGAAATTACATTATCCATTGGGATTCAGTTTTGCTTGATGAGAACTTGTCTTATAAGGAGGAGCCTGTTGCTATTTTACATAGAGAAGTTCGCAAGTTGAGTTCAAGAGAGATTGCATCCATCAAGGTTCAATGGAAGAATCGACCGGTTGAAGAAGCCACTTGGGAGAAGGAGGCAGATATGCAAGAAAGATACCCACATCTGTTTACAGATTCAGGTACTCCTTTTCGCTCTTGTTTTTCCTTCTTTTGATCGTTCGGGGACGAACGATGGGTAAATTGGTATCTATTGTAACGACCTGTTTAGTCGTTTTGAGTAGTACACTCCAATTCTGGAAAAACTGGTAGAAGCGACAGACCCCACGACGGACCGTCATGGGCACGACGGACCGTCGCAGGGTCTCGTTTCAAAACACATAGAAAATCTAAAATTAGGTACTGAAAATCGATTCTCTGAACATTGTAAAGGAATGGCAGGACGGACCGTCACAGGAGTGACGGACCGTCACAGGAGTGACGGACCGTCACAGGATCTTTAAGGGAATTGAGTCTCTGAACTCTGTGACGGAGCAGCAGGACGGACCGTCGCAGGCACGACGGCCCGTCACAGGCATGACGACCCATCACAGATTGCGTAATCCCAGGCTGAGTCGGATTTCTTTAAATGTTTTAAGGGGGCATTTTGGACTATTCCTGCTATAATTATAAATTTAGTGGGTGAATATTAATAATCCAATTTCTTGAGGGTTAAAGGAGATAATCTTGAATTAATTAATGGGTTAATTCATCATCTTTTATACTTAATTATATGTTAATTAGGGTAAAAGAAAGAGGGCTTGAATAAGAAAAAGAAAAGAACAGAAAGAGAGGGAGAATCGAACGAGAAAGAGGAGAAACGAGAAGAAGAATAAAGCTTTGGGAACTTGCTTGCTTGATTTCTAATCTTCGGTGGAGGTAGGTTATGGTTATCATGCTATTCGTAGTAAACTCTTAATAGCGAATGATATGTGTTAGTAGTATTGTAAACCTTCTATATGCTTAATTGTATGCTTGCATGAATGATGTGATTATGTAATTGTGAATAAATAAGCATGATGAAGCTATTGAATCCCAAATCTTGAAAAGAAACCCTAATCTACTTTGTTAATGATGATGCCTTGGTATAAACGAAGGCTTGATGAACGAAAGTGTTGAGATTAAGGGATCGGGTGCCACGTTCCGGTACCAGGATAGTATATGAGGATAGGAGTGTCACGTTCCGACACCAGCATAGTATATGGATCGGGTGCCACGTTCCGGTACCAGGATAGTATATGAGGATCGGAGTGTCACGTTCCGACACCAGGATAGTATATGGATCGAGTGCCACGTTCTGGTACCAGGATAGTATATGAGGATCGGAGTGTCACGTTCCGACACCAGGATAGTATATGGATCGGGTGCCACGTTCCGGTACAAGGATAGAATATGGATCGGGTGTCACGTTCCGACACCAGGATAATATATTGAGAAGTGGAGTGTCACATACCGACATGAGGGGAATAAAGATAACGAGTCATGAAAGATGACAATATATTCAAATCTAATGAAGCTAATTCCCAAATGAGTATGATGAGGAAGCGTGAGTCCTCATTGATGTGCTTGGTGTTGTAACAAAGGGTTATGGTAACTGTAAATTCTACATGCTAAGGATATTAGTTGATTTTATGATATTATCTGATATATACTGTTTTCTATTTTGAGTTGGCCGATGATATCTATTCAGTACCCGTGTTTTGTACTGACCCGTATTTTTATGTTTTCTTCTTGTTTATTTGTGGAGTGCAGCAAACGTGGGCACCACGGACCGTCACAGAACCATTAGTGAAATTGGGTCTCTGAACTTTGTGACGGAAGCAGCAGGATGGATTGTCGCAGGCACGATGGGCCGTCGCAGTCTGCGTAACCCTGCCTGGGTCGGATTTTTGTTAAATGTTTTAAGGGGCGTTTTGGACTATTCCTGCTTATAATTGTAAAGTTAGTGGTTGAATGTTAATAATTCAATTACTTGGGGGTTAAAGGAGATAACCTTTAATTAATTAGTGGGTTACTTTTATCATCTTTTATACTTAATTATATGCTAATTAGGGTAAAAGAAAAATGGTTTGAATAAGAAAAATAGAAAGAACAGAGAGAGGGAGAAGAACGATCGAGAGAGAGGAGAAACGAATAGGAAAGCAATGGTTTGGAAAAGTAGATTGCTTGATCACAATTCTTCGGTGGAGGTAGGTTATGATTTATGCTATTCGTAGTAAACTCTTAATTGCAAATGATATGTGTTGGGTAGCATTGTAAAATCTCCTATATGCTTAATTGTGTGATTGCATGATATGATTATCTAATTTTGATGAATTAGTATAATGAGGCTATTTAATATTGAATCCTAAATTTACTTTTTTAACGATGATGCCTTGGTATAAAAGAAGGCTTGGTGAACTAAAGTAATGAGATTGATGATGCCTTAGTATAAAAAAAGGCTTGATGAACTAAAGTAATGAAATTAGAGGATCGGGTGTCACGTTCCGGCACCAGGATAGTAATAGTGGATCGGGTGCCACATTCCGGCTCCAGGATAGAATATGAATTGGAGTGTCACGTTTTGGCACCAGGATAGAATATGAATTGGGTGTCACGTTCCGGCACCAGGATAAAATATGGATCAGGTGTCACGTTTTGGCACCAGGATAGAATATGGATCGGGTGTCACGTTCCAGCACCAGGATAGAATGAGGATAGGAGTGTCATGTTCCTACACCAGGATAGTATGATGAGGATCGGAGTGTCACGTTCCGACACCAGGATAGTACGATGAGGATCGGAGTGTCACGTTCCGACACAAGGATAGTAAAGAGAATGAATCTTGAAATATGTTAAAATACTCAAATTAATAAACCTATTTCCCAAATGAGTATAGTATGGACGCTTGAGTCCTCATGGGTGTACTTGGTGTACTTATTAATGGTTATAGTACTTGTTGTTGCTACATGTTGAGTATTGTAGTTGATTTTATGATAATATATGATATATACTGTTTTCTATTTTGAGTTGGCCGATGAAACCTACTCAGTACATGTGTTTGTACTGACCCCTACTTGTATGATTCTTTCTTTGTTATTTGTGGAGTGCAGCAAACGTACCGCCGTCTTCAACTCAATCGCAACTCTAGCCAGTCTTCATCATACCAGATCTCAGGGTGAGCTAATGCTTCTAGCTTGGACTGGGTCTTCTTCTTCATGTCATGAGGCCTTGAAGTTCCGGCATGGACTAGCTTTTTATTATTTTAGCTTCTTAGATACTCTTAGATTTAGTAATTTAAGGATAGATGTTCTTGTGGTGCTGACTTCCAAATTTTTGGGATAGTAATGGATAAATTTTAGAAGTTATTTGTTTGATTTCTTTAATGATTTTTAAGTCTTCCGCATTAATTTCTGTTTATTATGTGGAAATGTTGGGGTTTAGATTGGTTGGTTCGCTCACATAGTAGGATAAGTGTGGGTGTCACTCGCGGCTTGATTTGGGTCGTGACAAACTTTGTATCAGAGTATTAGGTTCGTTGGTCTCATAAAACAAGAACGTGTCTAGTAGAGTCTTAAGGAACGGTAGGGGGACGCCTTTACTTTTCTTTGAGAGGCTATAAGACATTAGGAAAATTCAATTCTTTCTTTCTTTCTTTGTTGCTATTACTTGGATCCAATTGGTATCTAGGTGATACAAATTGGTATCTAACCACCTTCACTTTATTTCGCAGATGGTTAGACCTAGAGCAACAACTGCGCCAACACCAACACCGGCAAGGCAAGATGCATCTGAGCCAGCCACTATGGCTGTAGCTCGAAGAGGAGTAGTGGCAAGAGGTGGTGGTAGAGGTCGCGGGAGGACATCCTCTAGAGGAAGAGGACATGCACCTGGCCCATCTGGTACTAGGGCGGTGACTCCTCCACCGACTGAGGAAGGGGTAAGAGAGGGTGAGGAAGGGGAAAATGAGCAAGTGCAGAATGAGGAATTACCACCCCAACCTACCCCAGAGATGATTAATCAGGTTTTTGCTTATCATAGCGGGTAATCAGATCAAGGCCAGACACCTCCAGTGATTTCTGCACCAGCACCCCAGGTTCCGGAAGTACAACAGGCAGCTTCTGTGGCTCCCCGCATGGATGCCTCATTGGAAATAGGCACGTTTCCCCGTTTGACTACAGGGCCTATAATGACAAGGAATCAATATAAACTTTTCAGTAAGTTCTTGAAATTGAAACCTCCAGCCTTCAAGGGTGCTGAATCTGAGGATGCCTACGATTTTCTGGTTGATTGTCATGAGTTACTACACAAAATGGGCATAATGGAACGATTTGGCGTTGAGTTTGTAACCTATCAATTTCAGGGAAATGCCAAAATGTGGTGGCGGTCACATGTTGAGTGTCAACCCGCACAGGCACCACCTATGTCTTGGGCGTCATTCTCTAGCTTATTTATTGAGAAGTATATCCCCCGGACCTTGATGGATAGGAGGAGAGATTAGTTCTTGAGCCTAGAGCATGACAGGATATCGGTTACTGCGTATTAGGCTAAGTTTAGTGCATTATCCAGGTATTCCACCCATCTTTGATTCAGTCCACAAGAGCGGATTCGCCGTTTTATGAAGGGGTTGAGGTCAGAGTTGCGGATTTTAGCCTTACAGGTAGCGGCTACAGCGAAATCTTTTCAGGAAGTGGTAGACTTCGTTATAGAGGTGGAGGGAGTGAAGCCATATGACATAACTATGGCATCAACATCAAAGAGGTTTCGTAAGGGAGGTGAGTTTAATGGTTTTTAGTCTAGAGGGCAGGGTTCAGGAGGTTACCCAGCCCGACCGTTTCAATCTTCACTGCAGACTGTAGTTGGGGGTCCACCACAGACCGGTCAACATTTCTCTGAGTTTGGTGGTTCTCCCCAGACTTTGTCATTCTCAGAGAGGCCTATGCTTGAATCAAGAAAGTGTTATGGATGTGCGGAAATCGGACATATTAAGAGATACTGTCCAAAACAGAGTTACAGACCCCCAATAGTCAGGGGTAGAGGTGGTCAAGGAAGAGGCCGTCACTCTGGAGGACGAGGTGGTCGAGGTAATGGTGGTCACCAAAACGGCTGGGGTGACGGGCAAACAGGAGCCACTACAGCACAACATGGCAGGGGCAACGGGCAGACAGGTGATAGGGCCCATTGTTACACTTTCCCTAGGAGATCTGAAGCGGAGACATCAGATGCTGTCATCACAAGTAATCTTTTGGTTTGTCATTGCATGGCTTCTTGTCACGACCCAAATCGGGTCACGAGTGGCACCCACACTTACCCTCCTATGTGAGCGAACCAACCAATGCAAAACCCAACAATTCAATATAATAACCGGATATAATGCGGAAGACTTAAACTCATTAACGAAAATCAATTAAATAGCTTCTAAAAACTCAAAACTTATCATTATCTCCAAAATCTGGAAGTCATCACCACAAGAACATCTATGATCAAATTTCTAAAATAAGAGTATTCTAAGAAGCTAAAATAAATAAAAAGCTAGTCCATGCCGAAACATCAAGCTTCAAGACATGAGGAAGAAGATCCAGTCCAAGCTAGAAGCATTAGCTCACCCTGAAATCCGATGTAATGAAGACTGGCTAGAGTTGCGGTTGAGTTGAAGACGACGGTACGTTTGCTGCACTGCACAAATAACAAAGAAAGAAACACACAAGTAGGGGTCATTACAGACACAAGTACTGAGTAGGTATCATTAGCCAACTCAAAATAGAAAACAACATATATCATATAATATCATAAAATCAACTACGATACTCAATATGCGTCATTTTCAGGTACCATAACCCTTGGTCACAACACAATGCATATCAATGAGGACTCACGCCTCCTCATCATACTCATTTGTGAATTAGGTTCATTAAATTGAGTATGTTAATGTCTTTCAAGATTAATTATCTTTATCTCTCTCGTGTCGGCACGTGACACTCTAATCCTTATATACTATCCTGGTATTGGAATGTGGCACCCAATCCATATACTATCCTGGTACCGAAACTTGGCACCCGATCCATATACCATCCTGGTCTCGGAACGTGACACTCCGATCTTCATATACTATCCTCTTATCGGAACGTGGCACCCGATCCATATACTATCCTGGTGTCGGAATGTGACACTCCGATCCTGATACACTATCCTGGTACCGGAACGTGGCACCCGATCCATATACTATCCTTGTGTCGGAACATGACATCCGATCCCCTAATCTCACTTCATGTTCATCAAGCCTTCTTTTATACCAAGGCATCATCATTAACAAAGTAGATTAGGGTTTTCAAGATTTAGGATTCAATAGCTTCAACATGCTTATTTTATCACAATTATATAATCACATTCATGCAAGCATACAATTAAGCATATAGAAGGGTTTACAACAGTACCCAATACATATTATTCGCTATTAAGAGTTTACTACGAATAACATAAACCATAACCTACCTCCACCGAAGATTCGTGATCAAGCAAGCAATTTCCCAAAGCTTTGCTTTCTCTTTGTTTCCCTCTTTCTCGATCGTTCTCTGTCCCTCTCTTTGTTCATTCAATTTATCTTATTCTAACCCTCTTTCTTTTACCCTTATTAGCATATAATTAAGTATAAAAGATGAGGAATTAACCCACTAATTAACTCAAGTTTATCTCTTTTAACCCCCAAGTAATTAAACTATTAACATTAACCCACTAACTTTATAATTAAAGCAGGAATAGTCCAAAATGCCCCTTAAATTACTTAACGGAAATCCGACCCAGCCTGGTATTACGCAGTCTGTGACGGGTCGTCGTGACTGCGACGGTCCGTCCTGCTGCTTCCGTCACAGAGTTCAGAGACTAGATTTTTACCAAGAGTTTGTGACGGCCCGTCACGCCTGTGACAGTCCGTCCTGCCATTCCATTACGCAGTTCAGAGAGTCGATTTCAGTACCCATTTTTCAGAATTCTAAGTGTTTTGGAGCGAGACTCCCTCGACGTTCCATCGTGGGATCCGTCGTTTCAGCCAGTTTTTCCAGAAATAAAATCTGCTGCTCAAAATGACTTAACAGGTCGTTACAATAGATACCAGTTTACCCATCGTTCATCCTCGAACGATCATAAGAAGAAAAACAAGGGTGAAAAGGAGTACCTGAATCTGAAAACAGGTGTGGGTATCTTTCTTGCATATCCGCCTCCTTCTCCCAACTGGCTTCTTCAACGGGTCGATTCCTCCATTGAACTTTGATGGATGCAATGTCCCTTGACCTCAACTTGTGAACTTCTGTATCTAAAATAGCAACAGGCTCTTCTTCATAAGACAAATTTTCATCAAGCAAAACTTAATCCCAACGAATGATGTAGTTTCCATCCCTATGGTATCTTTTCAACATAGACACATGAAATACCGGATGCACTCCGGACAGCTCTGGAGGCAAGGCTAACTCAAAAGCCACCTCCCCTAACGCTTAAGTACTTCAAAGGGACCAATATACCTTGGGCTTATTTTACCTCTTTTACCAAACCGCATCACCCCTTTCATGTGTGAAACCTTCAGCAAGACTTGTTCACCCTCCATGAACTCCAAGTCTCTAACCTTTCGATCTGCATATTCCTTTTGCCTACTTTGCGCCGCTAACAGCTTTTCTTGAATGCATTTCACTTTGTCTAATGATTCCCTCAAAAGGTCAGTACCCCAAGGTCTAACCTCAAATGCATCAAACCAACCAATGGGAGACCTACATCTCCTCCCATACTGTGCCTCAAATGGGGCCATACCAATACTTTAATGATAGCTATTGTTGTATGAGAACTCTGCTTACGGTAAGAAGCTATCCCAATGACCACCAAATTTTATCACACATACACGAAGCATATACTCCAACACTTGAATGGTTCGCTCAGACTGACCATCGGTCTAAGGATGGAACGCAGTACTAAGGTCCAGCCTAGTACCCATTTCCGCATGTAATGTTTTCCAAAACTTAGAGGTAAATTGCGTACCTCTATCTGATATGATGGAGAGTGGAACCCCATGCAATCGAACAATTTATGAGATGTATAGTTTGGCTAACTTCTATGCATTGTAAGTCATCTTGACCGGAATGAAATTGAGTCATACTTACCCATTGTCTTTGGAAGACCAACCACGAAGTCCATTGCAATTCTCTCCCACTTCCATTCCGGAATGGGAATTCTCTGAAGTGTTCCTCCAGGCTTCTGGTGTTCATACTTTACTTGTTGACAATTCGGACATTTGGCAACAAACTCCACAATGTCACGCTTCATTCTACTCCACCAAAAGTGTTGCGTTAGGTTACGATACATCTTGGTTGCACCCGGATGTATAGAATACCTTGAACTATGAGCCTCTGTCAGAATAGTGTTGATCAAATCATCAACGCGGGGTACACATACCCTTCCCTTGATTCTCAAAACACCTACCTCATCGATTGTTGCTTCTTTAGCCTCTCCTCGCAACACTTTATCTCATATCCAGATCAATTTCTCATCATTAAACTGCTTTCCCTTAATCTTGTCCAGAAAGGAAGATCTTGCCTCCATACAAGCCAACAATCCTCCTTTCTCATTTACCTCTAACCTCATAAAGTCGTTAGCCAGAGTCTGAACCTCTCTAGCAAATGGACGTCTAGAAACTTGCAAGTGAGCTAGACTTCCCATGCTTCCTGCCTTTCTACTTAAAGCATCTGCCACAACATTAGCTTTTCACCGATGATATAAGATAGTGATGTCATAATCCTTTAGTAGTTCCATCCACCTTCTCTGTATTAAATTCAAATCTTTCTGAGTAAAGACATACTGTAGGCTACGATGATCCGTGTAGACTTCAAACTAAACCCCATATAAATAATGTCTCCATTGCTTTAATTAAAACACTACCGCAGCCAATTCCAAATCATGGGTCAGGTAATTGCGTTCGTGCACCTTTAATTGCCTTGAAGGATAAGCAATTACATTCTTCTCTTGCATTAGCACTGCACCCAAACCAAAATACGATGCATCACAATAAACAATGAAGTTCTTACCTTCCACGGGCAAGGTGAAAAGTGGTGCAGTAGTCAACAGAGTCTTGAGATTCTTAAAGCTTTCTTCACACTCATCTTACCATACAAATGGAACATTCTGCTTAGTCAAGTTCGTCAATTGGGAAGCAATGGAAGAGAATCCCTTGGCAAATCGACGGTAATAGCTAGCTAAACCAACAAAGCTCCTTATTTCTGACACACATTAGTAGGTCTTACCCAATTCTTCACTTTATCAATCTTAGAAGGATCCACCATCACTCCATCCTTAGACACCACGTGCCCCAAGAAGGACACTGAATCTAGCCAAAACTCACACTTGGAGAATTTTGCATAAAGCTTTTTCTCCCTCAACATTTCCAATACAATTCTCAAATGCTCCTCATGTCCTTTCATGCTCTTTGGGTATATCAGTATATCATCAATAAATACAATAACAAAGAGATCCAAATATGGCTTAAAAATCCCATTCATCAAGCTCATGAAAGAAGCAGGGGCATTCGTAAGACCAAAAGACATCACTACAAATTTGTAATGCCCATACCTGGTCCGAAAAGAAGTCTTTGGCACATCCGTTGCCCGTATTTTCAATTGATGATAACCGGATCTCAATTCAATCTAAGAGAAGACACAAGCACCTTGTAACTGATCGAACAAGTCATCAATGCGAGGAAGAAGATACTTGTTCTTAACTGTTACCTTATTCAGTTGTCTGTAGTCTATGCACATCCGAAAACTCC
Organism: Solanum lycopersicum; assembly: GCF_036512215.1. NCBI lineage: Eukaryota > Viridiplantae > Streptophyta > Magnoliopsida > Solanales > Solanaceae > Solanum > Solanum lycopersicum. Next base: position 12,730,760 of record NC_090808.1, on the reverse strand, counting down.
CATCTTTCTTCTTCACAAACAAAACAGGAGCACCTAAAGGAGATGCACTTGGTCTACTAAAGCCTTTGCTTAGCAACTCTTTAAGTTGTGTCTTTAACTCTCTTAACTCCGCGGGAGCCATTCTATAAGGGGGTATAGAGATGGGGCGAGTACCCGGTTCAAGATCGATGTAGAAGTCAATATCTCTATCCGGTGGCATACCAGGAAGGTCTGCGGGAAACACTTCTAGAAACTCACGGACTATCAAAACCGACTCAATTGAAGGTACTTGGGTAGTATCATCCCTGAGATGTGCCAAGAAAACTAAACACCCTTAACTAACCATTCTCTTAGCACGAAGAAAGGAGATAATACGAACTGGAGTGGAAGTTTAGTCTCCCTCCCACACTAACGGATCTGTCCTAGGCTTGGCTAACGTCACAGTTTTAGCATTACAATCCAATATCGCAAAATTCGGAGAAAGCCAAGTCATACCAAGAATTACATCAAAATCATCCATTTATAAGATAATCAAGTCTACATAAGTATTGCTCCCCACAAAAGTCACCAAACAAGACCTAAATACTTTTTCAACTATCATAGACTCACCCACCGGAGTAGAAACACGAATAGGCATGTCAAGCAATTCACAATGTAAATTAAGACCATTAGCAAATGAGGAAGATACATAAGAAAATGTGGATCCAGGATCAAAAAATAAAGAATCCATGCAATCACAAACCAATAAATTACCTGTGATAACAGCATCAGATGTCTCCGCTTCAAACTGCCCAGGGAAGGCGTAACAATGGGCCGTATCACCTGTTTTCCCGTTGCCCCTACCATGCTGCGCCGCAGTAGTTCCAGTTTGCGCGCCACCCCGGTTGGTTTGGTGACGACCATTACCTCAGCCACCATGTTCTACAGAATAGCGGCCTCTTCCATGACCACCTCTACCTCTTACTATTGGAGGTCTATAACTCTGTTTTGGATAATACCTCTTAATGTGTCCAGTCTTCCCACATCCATAACACTCTCTTGATTCAAGCATAGGTCTCTTAGAGAAGTGTTGACCGGTCTGAGGTAGACCCTCAACTACAGTCTGTAGTGAAGACTGAATTGGTCGGACTGAGTAACCTCCTGAACCATGTCCTCTAGAGTAAGAACCATTAAACTCACCTCCAACCTTTTTGATGTTGATGCCATGGTCAAGTCATCTGGATTCACTCCTTCCACCTCTATCATGAAGTCCAACACTTCTTGAAAGGATTTTGCCGTAGCCGCTACCTGTAAGGCTGAAATCCGCATTTCTGACCTCAACCCCTTCACAAAATGGCGAATCCGCTCTTGTGGACTGAAACAATGTTGGGTGGCATACCTGGATAATGCATGAAACTTAGCCTCATATGTAGTAACCGACATCCTACCTTGCTCTAGGCTCAAGAACTCATCTCTTTTCCTATCCCTCAATGTCCGGGGGATATACTTCTCCATAAACAAGCTAGAGAATGATGCCCAAGTCATAGGTGGTGCCTTTGTTGGTTGACACTCAACATGTGACCGCCAACACATTTTGGCGTTCCCTTGAAACTAATAAGTCACAAACTCAACACCAAATCGTTCTACTATACCCATTTTGTGTAGTAGCTCATGACAATCAACCACAAAATAGTAGGCATCCTCTAATTCAGCACCCTTGAAGACTGGAGGTTTCAATTTCAAGAACTTACTGAAAAGTTCATGCTGATCATTTGTCATTATCGGCCCTGTAGTTAGACGAAGAAATGTGCCTATTTCCAATGAGGCATCCATGCGGGGAGCCACAGTAGCAGCATGTTGTACCTCCGGAGCCTGAGGTGCTGGTGCAGAAAACACTGGAGGTGCTTGGCCTTGGTCACATAACCCGCTAAGATAAGCAAGAACCTGATTGGTAATCTCTGGGGTAGGTTGGGGTGGCAATCCCTCATTCTGTACTTGTTTATTCTCCCCTTCCTCACCCTCTCTTACCACTTCCTCAGTTGGTGGAGGAGTCACCGCCCTAGTACCAGATGGGCTAGGTGCTCGTCCTCTTCTTCTAGAGGACGTCCTCCCACGACCTCTTCCGCGGCCTCTTGCCACTGCTCCACTTCGACCTATAGTCTCACTGGCTGGCTTAGAAGCTTCTTGTCTTGCCGATGTTTTTGTTGGTGTAGTTGTGGTTGCTCTAGTTCTAACCATCTGCAAAATAGAGTGAAGATGGTCAGATACCAATTTGTATCACCTAGATACCAAGTGGATCCAAGTAATAGCACGAAAGAAAGAAAGAAGAATGGAATTTTCCTAAAGTCTTATAGCCTCTTAAAGAAACGTAAAGGCGTCCCCTACCGTTCGTTAAGACTCTACTAGACTCGTTCTTGTGTGATGAGACCAATGAACCTAATGCTCTGATACCAAGTTTGTCACGACCCAAATTGGGTCGCGAGTGGCACCCACACTTACCCTCCTATGTGAGCGAACCAACTAATGCAAAACCAAACATTTCAATATAATAACTAGATATAATGCGGAAGACTTAAACTCGTTAATGAAAATCAATTAAATAACTTCTAAAAACTAAAAACTTATCATTATCCCCAAAATCTGTAAGTCATCACCACAAGAACATCTATGATCAAATTACTAAACTAAGAGTATTCTAAGAAGCTAAAATAAATAAAAAGCTAGTCCACGCCGGAACTTCAAGGCATCGAGACATGAGGAAGAAGATCCAGTCCAAGCTAGAAGCATTAGCTCACCTTGAAATCCGATGTAATGAAGACTGGCTAGAGTTGCGGTTTAGTTGAAAACGACGGTATGTTAGCTGCACTGCACAAATAACAAAGAAAAAAACATACAAGTACTGAGTAGATATCATCGGCCAACTCAAAATAGAAAAAAACATATATCAGATAATATAGTAAAATCAACTACAATACTCAATATGCGGCATTTTCAGTTACCATAACCCTTGGTCACAACACAAAGCAGATCAATGAGGACTCACACCTCCTCATCATACTCATTTGAGAATTAGGTTCATTAAATTGAGTATATTAACGTCTTTCAAGATTCATTATCTTTATCTCTCTCGAGTCGGCACGTGACACTCTGATCATTATATGTTATCCTGGTACAGGAACATGGCACCCGATCCATATACTATCCTAGTAGAAGAACGTGGCACCCGATCCATATACTATCTTGGTGTCGGTACGTGACACTCCGATCCTCATATACTATCCTGGTACCGGAACGTGGCACCCGATCCATATACTATCCTGGTGATGGAACGTGACACTCTGATCCTCATATACTATCCTGGTACCGGAACGTGGCACCCAATCTATATACTATCCTGGTGTCGAAACGTGATACCCGATCCCCTAATCTCACTACATGTTCATCAAGACTTCTTTTATACCAAGGCATCATCATTAACAAAGTAGATTAGGGTTTTCAAGATTTAGGATTCAATAGCTTCATCATGCTTATTTTATCACAATTATATAATCACATTCATACAAGCATACAATTAAGCATATAGAATGGTTTACAACACTACCCAATACATATCATTTGCTATTAAGAGTTTACTACGAATAGCATAAACCATAACCTACCTCCACCGAAGATTCGTGATCAAGCAAGCAATTTCCCAAAGCTTTGTTTTCTCTTCGTTTCCCTCTTTCTCGATCGTTCTCTGTCCCTCTCTTTGTTCTTTCTATTTTTCTTATTCAAACCCTCTTTCTTTTACCCTAATTAGCATATAATTAAGTATAAAAGATGAGGAATTAACCCACTAATTAACTCAAGGTTATCTCTTTTAACCCCCAAGTAATTAAACTATTAACATTAACCCACTAACTTTATAATTAAAGAAGGAGTAGTCCAAAACGCCGCCTAAATTACTTAACTGAAATCTGACCCAGCGTGGGATTACGCAGTCTGTGACGGGCCGTCGTGACTGCGACGGTCCGTCCTGCTGCCTTTGTCACAGAGTTCAAAGACAAGATTTTTACCAAGAGCCTGTGACGGCCCATCACGCCTGTGACGGCCCGTCACGCCTGTGACGGTCCGTCATGCCATTCCATTACGAAGTTCAGAGAGTCGATTTCAATACCCATTTTTCAGAATTCTAAGTGTTTTGGAACGAGACTCTCTCGACGGTCTGTCGTGCCCATAACGGTCCATCGTAGGATCCGTCGGTTCAGCCAGTTTTATCAGAAATAAAATCTGCTGCTCAAAATGACTAAACAGGTCGTTATACTTCTGTATTGTTTGATCCTGGATCAACATTTTCATATCTATCTTCCTCATTTGCTACTGGTCTTAATTTACATTGTTAATTGCTTGACATGCCTATTCGTGTTTCTACTCCGGTGGGTGAGTCTGTGATAGTTTAAAAGGTATATAAGTCTAGCCTGGTGACTTTTGTGGTGAGCAATACTTATGTAGACTTGGTTATCCTAGAAATTGTTGACTTCGATGTTATTCTGGGTATGACTTGGCTTTCTCCAAATTTTGCAATCTTGGATTGTAATGCTAAAACTATGACGTTGGCCAAGCCTGGAACAAATCCATTAGTATGGGAGGGTGACTACACTTCCACTCCGGTTCGTATCATCTCCTTCCTTCGTGCTAAGAGAATGGTTAGTAAAGGGTGTCTAGCTTTCTTGGCATACCTTAGGGATGATACTACCCAAGTACCATCGGTTGAGTCGGTTTCGATAGTTTGTGAGTTTCTAGATGTGTTCCTTGCAGATCTTCCTGGTATGCCACCCGATAGATATATTGACTTCTGCATTGATCTTGAACCGGGTAGTCGCGCCATTTCTATACCCCCTTATAGAATGGCTCCCACGAAGTTAAAAGAGTTAAAGGCCCAACTTCAAGAGTTGTTAAGCGAAGGCTTTATTAGACCAAGTGCATCTCCTTGGGGTGGTCCTGTTTTGTTTGTGAAGAAGGATGGAAGTTTTAGGATGTGCATAGACTACAGACAACTGAATAAGGTAACTATTAAGAACAAGTATCCTCTTCCTCGCATCGATGATTTGTTCGGTCAGTTACAAGGTGCTTGCACCTTATAAAAAATCGACTTGAGATCTGGTTATCATCAATTGAAAATACGAGCAACGGATGTGCGCAAGACTGCTTTTCGGACCAGGTATAGGCATTATGAGTTCTTAGTAATGTCTTTTGGGCTTATGAATGCCCCTGCTACTTTCATGAGCTTTATGAATGGGATTTTTAAGCCATATCTGGATCTCTTTGTCATTGTATTCATTCATGATATATTGGTATACTCAATGAGCAAGAAAGAACATGAGGAGCACTTGAGAATTGAATTGGAAATGTTGAGGGAGAAGAAGCTTTATGCCAAATTCTCTAAGTGTGAGTTTTAGCTCGATTCAGTGTCCTTTTTGGGGCACGTGGTGTCTAAGGATGGAGTGATGGTGGATCCATCTAAGATCGAAGCAGTGAAGAATTGGGAGAGACCTACTAATGTTACAGAGGTAAGGAGCTTTGTTGGTTTAGCTAGCTATTACCGTCGATTTGTCAAGGGATTTTCCTCTGTTGCTTCCCGATTGAAAATTTTGATTAAGCAAAGTGTTCCATTTGTATGGTCGGACGAGTGTGAAAAAAGCTTTCAGAAGCTCAAGACTTTGTTGACTACTATGCCAATTCTTACCCTGCCAGTGGAAGGTAAGAATTTCATTGTCTATTATGATGCATCCTATTCGGGTTTGGGTGCACTGCTAATGCAAGAGATGATGTGATTACTTATGCTTCGAGGCAATTAAAAGTGCATGAACGTAACTATCCGACCCATGATTTGGAGTTGGCTGCGGTAGTGTTTGCATTAAAGCAATGGAGACACTATCTATATGGGGTTAAGTGCGAAGTCTACCCGGATCATCGTAGCCTACAGTATGTTTTTACTCAAAAAGATTTGAAGTTGAGACAGAGGAGATGGATGGAACTACTGAAGGACTACAATATCACTATCTTGTATCATTCGGGAAAAGCTAATGTTGTGGCAGATGCTTTATGTAGAAAGGCATGAAGCATGGGAGGTCTAGCTCACTTGCAAGTTTTTAGACGTCCATTGGCTAGAGAGGTTCAGACTCTGGCTATCGACATTATGAGGTTAGAGGTAAATTAGAAGGGAGGATTGTTGGCTTGTATGGAGGCAAGATCTTCCTTTCTTGACAAGATTAAGGGAAAGCAGTTTACTGATGAGAAATTGATCTGTATCCGAGATAAAGTGTCGTGAGGAGAGGCTAAGGAAGCACAAATCAATAAGGATGGTTTTTTGAGAATTAAGGGAAGGGTATGTGTACCCCGCGTCGAAGATTTGATCCACACTATTCTTACAGAGGCTCATAGTTTAAGGTATTCTATACATCCAGGTGCTACCAAGATGTATCGTGACCTAAAGAAACATTTTTGGTGGAGTAGAATGAAGCGCGACATTGTGGAGTTTGTTGCCAAATGTCCAAATTATAAGCATGTAAAGTATGAACACTAGAGGCCTGGAGGAACACTTCAGAGAATGCCCATTCCTTAATGGAAGTGGGAGAGAATTGCAATGGATTTCGTGGTTGGTCTTCCCAAGACAATAAGTAAGTATGACTCCATTTGGGTAATTGTTGATAGGTTATCTAAGTCTGCTCACTTCATTCGGGTCAAGGTGACTTACAATGCAGAGAAGTTATCCAAACTATACATCTCAGAAGTTGTGTGATTGCATGCAGTTCCACTTTCCATTATATCAGATAGGGGTACGCAATTTACTTCTAAGTTTTGCAAAACATTGCATGCTGAATTGAGTACTAGGTTGGACCTTAGTACTGCCTTCCATCCTCAGACCGATGGTCAGTCTGAACGAACGATTCAAGTGTTGGAGGACATGCTTCGTGCATGTGTGATAGAATTCGGTGGCCATTCGGATAGCTTCTTACCCTTACTAGAGTTCTCCTACAACAATAGCTATCACTCAAGTATTGATATGGCCCCATTTGAGGCACTGTATGAGAGGAGATGTAGATCACCCATTGGTTGGATTGATGCATTTGAGGTTAGACGTTGGGGTACTGACCATCTGAGGGAATCGTTAGATAAAGTGAAATGCATTTAAGAGAAGCTTTTAACGGCTCAAAGTAGGTAGAAAGAATATGCATATCGAAAGGTTAGAGACTTGGAGTTTATGGAGGGTGGGCAAGTTTTGCTAAAGGTTTCGCCCATGAAAGGGGTGATGCGGTTTGGTAAGCGAGGTAAGCTAAGCCCAAGGTATATTGGTCCATTTGAAGTTTTGAAGCGCGTGGGGGAGGTAGCTTATGAATTAGCCTTGCCCCCAGGACTGTCAGGAGTGCATCCGGTATTTCATGTGTCTATGTTGAAAAGATACCATGAGGATGGAAACTACATCATCCGTTGGGATTCAGTTCTGCTTGATGAGAATTTGTCTTATTAGGAAGAGCCTGTGGCTATTTTAGATAGAGAAGTTCGCAAGTTGAGGTCAAGGGAGATTGCATCCATCAAAGTGCAATGGAAGAATTGACCACTTGAAGAAGCCACTTGGGATAAGGAGGCAGATATGCAAGAAAGATACCCACACCTGTTTACAGATTCAGGTACTCCTTTTCGCGCTTGTTTTTCTTCTTGTGATCGTTCGAGGACAAACGATGGGTAAATTGGTACCTATTGTAACGACCTGTTTAGTCGTTTTGGGCAGTAGGGTATTTTCTTGTAATAACTGTCTGAGTCGATGGATCCCACGTCGGATCGCCATGGGCATGACGGACCGTCGAGGGTGTCTCGTTCCAAAACACTTAGATTTCTGAAAATTGTGTATTGAGATCGACTCTCTGAACTTTGCAATGACATGGCAGGATGGACTGTCGTGGGCACGAAGGACCGTCACAGAACCATTAGTGAAATTGGATCTCTGAACTTTGTGACGGAAGCAGCTGGACGGACCGTCGCAGGCACGATGGGCCGTCACAGTCTGTGTAACCCTGCCTGGGTCGGATTTCTTTTAAATGTTTTAAGAGGCGTTTTGGACTATTGCTGCTTATAATTATAAAGTTAGTGGTTGAATGTTAATAATTCAATTACTTGGGGGTTAAAAGAGATAACCTTGAATTAATTAGTGGGTTACTTTTATCATCTTTTATATTTAATTATATGCTAATTAGGGTAAAAGAAAAAGGGTTTGAATAAGAAAAATAGAAAGAACAGAGAGAGGGAGAAGAATGATCGAGAGAGAGGAGAAACGAAGAGGAAAGAAAAGCTTTGGAAAAGTAGATTGGTTGATCACAATTCTTTAGTGGAGGTAGGTTATGGTTTATGCTATTCGTAGTAAACTCTTAATAGAATGATATGTGTTGGGTAGCATTGTAAAGTCTCCTATATGCTTAATTGTGTGCTTGCATTATATGATTATCTAATTGTGATGAATTAGTATAATAAGGCTATTGAATCTTGAATCCTAAATTTACTTTGTTAATGATGATGCCTTGGTATAAAAGAAGGCTTGGTGAACTAAAGTAACGAGATTGATGATGTCTTAGTATAAAAGAAGGCTTGATGAACTAAAGTAATGAGATTAGAGGATTGGGTGTCACGTTCTGGCACCAGGATAATAATAGAGGATCGGGTGTCACGTTTCGGCACCAGGATAAAATATGGATCGGAGTGTCACGTTTCGGCACCAGGATAGAATATTGATCGGGTGTCACGTTCTGGCACCAGGATAGAATATGGATCGAGTGTCACGTTTCGGCACCAGGATAGAATATAGATCAGGTTTCACGTTCCGGCACCATGATAAAATGAGGATCGGAGTGTCACGTTCCGCACCAGGATAGTATGATGAGGAGGATCGGAGTGTCACGTTCCGACACAAGGATAGTAAAGAGAACGAATCTTGAAATATGTTAAAATACTCAAATTAATGAACCTATTTCCCAAATGAGTATGGTATGGAGGCTTGAGTCCTCATGGGTGTACTTGGCGTGCTTATTAATGATTATAGTACTTGTTGTTGCTACATGTTGAGTATTGTAGTTGATTTTATGATAATATCTGATATATACTTTTTTCTATTTTGAGATGGCCGATGATACCTACTCAGTACTTGTGTTTGTACTGACCCCTACTTGTATGTTTCTTTCTTTGTTATTTGTGGAGTGCAGCAAACATACCGTCGTCTTCAACTCAACCGCAACTCTAGCCAGTCTTCATCATACCGGATCTTAGGGTGAGCTAATGCTTCTAGCTTGGACTGGGTCTTCTTCTTCATGTCTTGATGCCTTGAAGTTCCGGCTTGGACTAGCTTTTTATTATTTTAGCTTCTTAGATACTCTTAGATTTTAGTAATTTGAGGATAGATGTTCTTGTGGTGATGACTTCAAGATTTTGGGGATAGTAATGTATAAATTTTAGAAGTTATTTGATTTATTTTGTTAATGAGTTTTAAGTCTTACGCATTAATTTCTGTTTATTATGTGGAAATGTTTGGGTTTAGATTGGTTGGTTCGCTCACATAGTAGGATAAGTGTGGGTGCCACGCGCGGCTCGATTTGGGTCGTGACAGTAACCCTGACTAGTTTGGATATCTGTTAAAAGTTTTAAGGAGCGTTTTGGACTATTCATGCTTATAATTTTAAGGTTAGTGGGTTAATGTTAATAATTTAATTACTTGGGGGTTAATGGAGATAACCTTGAAATAAATAGTGGGTTATTTTTATCATCTTTTATACTTAATTATATGAAAATTAGGGTAAAAGAAAAAAAGGGTTTGAATAAGAAAAATAGAAAGAACAGAGAGAGAGGGAGAACAAATGAGCGAGAGAAGAGAGAACAAAGAGGAAAGCAATGATTTTGAGGAGTAGCTTGCTTGATCACAAATTCTTCGGTGGAGGTAGGTTATGGTTTATGTTATCTCATAGTAAACTCTAAATAACGATTGACATGTATTGGGTAATATTGTAAAGTCTTCTATATGCTTATTTGTGTGCTTGCATGATGTGATTATGTAATTGTAATGGATTGGAAAGATGAGGCTGTGAATCTTAAACCTTAAATCCACTTTGTTAATTATGATGCCTTGGTATAAAAGAAGGCTTGATGAACTGGAAAATAAAGAGATTAGGGGATCGGATGTCACGAACCGACACGTAGTATTAGGGGATCGGAGTGTCACGTTCAGACACCAGGATAGTAGGGGATCGGAGTGTCACGTTCCGACACCAGGATAGTAGGGGATCGGAGTGTCACGTTCCGACACCAGGATAGTAGTGGATCAGAGTGTCACGTTTGACACCAGGATAATAAAGAGAATGAATATTGAGGGGATTGGAGTGTCACTTTCCGACACCAAGATAGTAAAGATAATGAATCTATAATTATGCTTATATACTCAATTTAAAAAACCTGTTTCCCAAATGAGTATGGTGTGGAGGCTTGATTCCTCATAGATGTGCTTGGTGTTGTGGACAATGGTTATGGTACTTGTTGTTGTCACCAGTTTAGAGTATTAGTTGATTTTATGTTATTACCTGATATATATTGCTTTCTATTTTGAGTTGGCCGATGATACCTACTCAGTACTTGTGCCTTGTACTGACCCCCACTTGTAATTTTTGTCTTTGTTATTTGTGGAGTGCAGCAAACGTACCATCGACTTTGACTCAAACGCAACTCTAGCCAGAATTTAGCATAATCAGATTTCAGGGTGAGCTATTACTCATAATCGGACTTGATTCTTTCCTTCGCGTCTTGATGTCTTGAAGTTCGGACATGGACCATCTATTTTATTATTTTAGCTTCTTAGATACTCTTAGATTTAGTAACTTGAGGATAGATGTTCTTGTGGTGATGACTTCCATATTTTGGGAATAATAAGTATTTCAGTTTTTAGAAGTTATTAATCGATTTTCATTAATGAGTTTTAAGTCTTCCGCATTATGTTCTATTTATTATGGTTGAAATGTTGGGGTTTAAATTTGTTGGTTCGCTCACATAGTATGATAAGTGTGGGTGCCACTCGCGGCTCGTTTTGGGTCGTGACAAACTTGGAATCAGAGCATTAGGTTCGTTGGTCTCATCACACAAGAACGAGTCTAGTAAAGTCTTGATGAACGGTAGGGGGACGCCTTTACTTTTCTTTGAGAGGCTATAGGACTTTAGGAAAAATCCATTCTTTCTTTCTTTCATGCTATTACTTGGATCCAATTGGTATCTAGTTGATACAAATTGGTATCTGACCATCTTCACTCTATTTTGCAGATGGTTAGAACTAGAGCAACAACTGCGCCAACAACAACACCAGCAAGGCAAGATGCGTTTGAGCCAGCCACAGGGGCTGCAGCTCGAAGAGGATCAGCGGCAAGAGGCCGTGGTAGAGGTCGCGGGAGGACGTCCTCTAGAGAAAGAGGACAAGCACCTGGCCCAGCTAGTACTAGGGAGGTGACTCCACCGATTGAGGAAGTTTTAAGAGAGGGTGAGGAAGGGGAGAATAAACAAGTGCAGAATGAGGAATTACCACCCCAACCTACCCTATATATAATTAATCAGGTTCTTGCTTATCTTAGAGGATTATCTTATCAAGGCCAGACACCTCCAGTGTTTTCTGCACCAGCACATCAGGTTCCGGGAGTACAACATGCAGCTGTTGTGGCTCCCCGCATCGATGCCTCATTGGAAATAGGCACGTTTCCTCGGTTGACTACAGGGCCTATAATGGCAGGTGATCAGCATGAACTTTTCAATAAGTTCTTTAAATTGAAACCTCCAGTCTTCAAGGGTGCTGAATCTGAGGATGCCTTTGATTTTCTGGTTGATTGTCATGAGTTGCTACATAAGATGGGCATAGTGGAACGATTCGGTATTGATTTTGTACCTATCAGTTTCAGGGAAATGCAAAAATGTGGTGGCGATCGTATGTTGAGTGTCAACCAGCACAGGCACTACCTATGACTTGGGCATCATTCTCTAGCTTGTTTATGGAGAAGTATATACCCCGGACCTTGAGGGATAGGAGGAGAGATGAGTTCCTAAGCCTAGAGCAAGGCAGAATGTTAGTTACTACTTATGAGGCTAAGTTTTGTGCACTATCCAGGTATGCCACCCAACTTTACTTCAGTCCACAAGAGCGGATTCGCCGTTTTGTGAAGGAGTTGAGGTCACATTTGCGGATTTCAACCTTACAGGTAGCTGCTACAGCAAAATCCTTTCAGGAGGTGGTAGATTTTGTGATTGAGGTGGAGGGAGTGAAGCCAGATGACTTCACCATGGCATCAACAACTAAGAAGTTTCATAAGGGAGGCGAGTTTGGTGGGTCTTACTCCAGGGGGCAGAGTTCAGGAGGTTACCCAGCCCGACCAATTCAGTCGTCATTGCAAGTTGTAGCTGGGGGTCCATCGCAGATCGGGCAACACTTCTATGAGTTTGGGGGTTATCCGCAGACTTCATCGTTCTCACAGAGACCTATGCTTGAACCTAGTGAGTGTTATGGATGTGGGGATACTGGACATATTAGGAGGTTTTGTCCAAAAAAGAGTTACAGACCCCCAATAGTCAGAGGTAGAGGTGGTCATAGAAGAGGCCGCTATTCTGGAGGACGGGGTGGCCAAGGTAATGGAGGTCACCAAATCAACCGGGGTGGCGGGCAAACTAGAACTACTGCAGTGCAACATGGTAGGGGCAACGGGCAGACAGGTGATAGGGCCCATTGTTATGCTTTCCCTGGGTGGTCTGAAGCGGAGACATCTGATGTTGTTATCACAGGTAATCTTTTGGTTTGTGATTGCATGGCTTCTGTATTATTTGAACCTAGCTCCACATTTTCTTATGTATCTTCCTCATTTTCTACTGGTCTTCATTTACATTGTGAATTGCTTGACATGCCTATTCGTGTTTCTACTCTGGTAGGTGAGTCTGTGATAGTTGAAAAGGTGTATAGGTCTTGTCTTGTAACTTTTGTGGGGAGAATTACTCATGTAGACTTGGTTATTTTAGAAATGGTTGATTTCGATGTAATTCTGTGTATGACTTGGCTTTCTCCAAATTTTGCAATCTTAGATTGTTATGCTAAAACTGTAAAGTTGGCCAAGCCTGAGACAGATCCGTTAGTGTGGGAGGGTGACTACACTTCAACTCCAGTTCGTATCATCTCCTTTCTTCGTGCCAAGAGAATGGTTAGTAAAGGGTGTTTAGCTTTCTTGGCACACCTCAGGGATGATACTATCCAAGCACCTTCAATTGAGTCTGTTTCGATAGTCCGTGAGTTTCTAGATGTGTTTTCTGCAGACCTTCCCTGTATGCCACCGGATAGGGATATTGACTTTTGCATTGATAAGGAGCCGGGTACTCGCCCCATTTCCATACACCCTTATAGAATGTCTCCCGCTGATTTAAGGGAGTTAAAGGCCCAACTTCAAGAGTTGTTAGGTAAATGCTTCATTAGACTAAGAACTTCCCCTTGGGGTGCTCCTGTTTTTTTTGTGAAGAAGAAGGATGGAAGATTTCGGATGTGCATAGACTATAGGCATCTGAATAAGGTAACTATTAAGAACAAGTATCCTCTGCCTCACATTGATGATTTGTTCGATCAGTTACAAGGTGCTTGTAACTTCTCAAAAATTGATTTGAGATCTGGTTATCATCAATTGAAAATACGGGCAACGGATGTGCCCAAGTTTGCTTTTCGGACTAGGTATGGGCATTATGAGTTTTTAGTAATGTCTTTTGGGCTTACGAATTCCCCTGGTGCTTTCATGAGCTTGATGAACGGGATTTTTAAGACATATATGTATCTCGTTGTCATTGTATTCATTGATAATATACTGGTATACTCAAAGAGCAAGAAAGAACATGAGGAGCACTTCAGAATTGTATTGGAATTGTTGAGGGAGAGAAAGCTTTATGCCAAATTCTCCAAGTGTGAGTTTTGGCTAGATTCAGTGTCCTTCTTGGGGCATGTGGTTTCTAAGTATGGAGTGATGGTGGATCCTTCTAAGATCGAAGCAGTGAAAAGTTGGGTAAGACCTACTAATCTTACAGAAGTAAGGAGTTTTGTTGGTTTAGGTAGCTACTACAGTCGATTTTTCAAAGAATTTTCTTCCGTAGCTTCCCAACTGATAAATTTGACAAAGCAGAATGTTCCATTTGTATGGTCGGACGAGTGTGAAGAAAGATTTCAGAAACTCAAGGCCTTGTTGACTACTGTACCGATTCTTACAGTGCTAGTGGAAGGTAAGAATTTCGTTGTCTACTGTGATACATCCTATTCTTGTTTGGGTGCAGTGCTAATGCAATAGAGGAATGTAGTTGCTTATGCTTCGAGACAATTAAAGGTGCACGAACGTAATTATACGACCCATGATTTGGAGTTGGCTGCAGTAGTGTTTGCATTAAAGCAAAAGAGACACTATCTATAGGGGTTAAGTGTGAAGTCTATACGGATCATCGTAGCCTACAATATGTCTTTACTCCGAAAGATTTGAATCTGAGACAGAGGAGATGGATGGAACTACTGAAGGACTATGATATTACTATCTTGTATCACCTAGGAAAGGCTAATGTTGTGGCAGACTCCTTAAGTAGAAAAGCAGGGAGCATGGGAAGCCTAGCTGACTTACAGGTTTCCAGACGCCCATTGGCTAGAGAGGTTCAGACTCTGGCTAATGACTTTATGAGGCTAGAAGTAAATGAGAAGGGAGTATTTTTGGCCTGTGTGGAGGAAAGATCTTCCTTTCTTGATAGGAATAAAGGAAAGCAGTTTACCGATGAGAAACTGATCCGGATCCGAGATAAGGTGTTGCGAGGGGAGGCTAAAGAAGCAAAAATTGAAGAGGAAGGTGTTTTGAGAATTAAGGGACGGGTATGTGTACCCCGTGTGGATGATTTGATTCACACTATTCTTACAGAGGTTCATAGCTCAAGGTATTCTATACATCCTGGTGCAACCAAGATGTATCGTGACCTAAAGCAACATTTTTGGTGGAGTAGAAAGCGTGACATTGTTATTTTTTTGCTCAATGCCCGAATTGTCAGCGGGTAAAGTATGAACACCAGAGGCCTTGAGGGACACTTCAGAGAATGCCCATTCCTGAATGGAAGTGGGAGAGAATTGCAATGGACTTCGTGGTTAGTCTTCCCAAGACAATGGGTAAGTATAACTTCATTTGGGTAATTGTTGATAGGTTAACTAAGTCTGCTCATTTCATTCTGGTCAAGGTGACTTACAATGTAGAGAAGTTAGACAAACTTTACATCTCGGAAGTTGTTCGATTGCATGGAGTTCCACTTTCCATCATATCAGATAGAGTTACGCAGTTTACTTCTAAGTTTTGGAAAACATAGCATGCTGAATTAGGTACTAGGCTGGATCTTAGTACCGCCTTTCACCCTCAAACCGATGATCAGTCTGAGCGAACGATTCAAGTGTTGGAGGATATGCTTCGTGCATGTGTGATAGAATTTGGTGGCCATTGGGATAACTTCTTACCCTTACCAGAGTTCTCCTACAACAATAGCTATCACTCAAGTATTGATATGGCCCCATTTGAGGCACTGTTTGGGAAAAGATGTAGGTCTCCCATTGGGAGGTTTGATGCATTTGAGTTTAGACCTTGGGGTACTGACCTTCTGAGGAAATCGTTAGATAAAGTGAAATGCATTCAACAAAAGCTTTTAGCGGCTTAAAGTAGGCAGAAAGAATATGTAGATCGAAAGGTTAGAGACTTGGAGTTTATGG
>NC_090808.1:12702500-12710000 GCF_036512215.1 Solanum lycopersicum | reverse complement strand
CACGAATCGACACGTAGATTTAGAGGATCGGGTGTCACGAACCGACATGTAGATTTAGGGGATCGGGTGTCAGGAACCGACACGTAGAATTAGGGGATCGGGTGTCACGAACCGACACGTAGAATTAGGGGATCGGGTGTCACGAAATGACACGTAGATTAAGGGGATCGGGTGTCACAAACCGACACGTAGATTTGGGGGATCGGAGTGTCACGTTCTGACACATAGTAGTAGGGGATCGGAGTGTCACGTAAAGACATAAGAGGATTAATGACTATGAGGGAGCGGAGTGTCACATACCGACACAAGAGTGACAAAGATAATGAATCTTGAAATATGTTAATATACTCAATTGAATGAACATAATTCCCAAATGAGTATGGTATTGAGGCTTGAGTCCTCATGTGTGAACTTGACGGTAATTGTTAATGATATAGTACTTGGTGTTGCTACATGTTGAATATCATAGTTGATTTTATGATATTACTTGGTATATATTGATTTCTATTTTGATTTGGCCGATGATATCTACTCAGTACCTGTGTTTTGTACTGACCCCTACTTTTATGTTTTCATCTTGTTTATTTGTAGAGTGCAGCAAACGTGCCGTCATCTTCGACTCAACAGTAACTCTAGACATTCTTCATTACTCCGGATATCAGGGTGAGCTAATGCTTCTAGCTTGCACTGTATCTTCCTCTTCATGTCTTGATGCCTTGAAGTTCCGGCATGGACTAGCTTTTATGTATTTTTAGCTTCTTAGAAACTCTTAGATTTAGTAATTTGATCATAGATGTTCTTGTGATGATGACTTCCAGATTTTGGGAAATAATAGTTATTAAATTGGTTGTTATTACTGAGTTTAAGTCTTCCGCATTATTTTATGATGATATTACATTAAAATGTTAAGGTTTAGATTGGTTGGTTCGCCCACATAGGAGGGTAAGTGTGGGTGCTAGCCGTGGCCCGGTTTTGGGTCGTGACAAACTTGGTATCAGAGCATTAGGTTCGTTGGTCTCATCGCACAAGAACGAGTCTAGTAGAGTCTTAAGGAACGATAGGGGGACGCCTTTACTTTTCTTTAAGAGGCTATAAGACTTTAGGAAAATTCCATTCTTTCTGTCTTTCTTTCGTGCTATTACTTGGGTCCAATTGGTACCTAGGTGATACAAATTGGTATCTTACCATCTTCACTCTATTTCGCAGATGGTTAGAACTAGAGCAACGACTACGCCAACACCAACACCAGCAAGGCAGGATATAACTGAGCCAGCCACTACGGTTGTGGCTCAAGGAAGAGCAACGACAAGAGGTCGTGGTAGAGGTCGTGGGAGGATGTCCTCTAGAGGAAGAGGACAAGTACGTAGCCTATTTGATGCTAGGGCGGTGACTCCTCCACCGACTGAGGAAGTAGTAAGAGAGGGTGAGGAAGGGGAGAATGAACAAGTGCAAAATAAGGAATTGCCACCCCAACCTACCCCAGAGATGATCAATCAGGTTCTCGCTTATCTTAGGGGGTTGTCTGATCAGGGTCAGGCCCGTCCAGTGTTTTCTGAACCAACACCTCCGGTTTCAGAGGTACAACATGCAGCCACTATGTCTCCTCGTATGGATGCCTCATTGGACATAGGCACGTTTCCACGTCTGACTACTCGGCCTATAATGACAAATGATCAGCATAAACTTTTTAGTAAGTTCTTGAAATTGAAACCTCCAGTCTTCAAGGGTGTTGAATATGAGGATGCTTAGGATTTTCTGGTTGACTGTCATGTGCTACTACACAAGATGGGTATAGTAGAACGGTTTGGTGTTGAGTTCATGAGTTATCAGTTTCAAGGGAACGCCAAAATATGGTGGCGGTCACATGTTGAGTGTCAACCAACGGAGGCACCACCTATGACTTGGGCCTCATTCTCTAGCTTGTTTATGGAGAAGTATATCCCCCGGACTTTGAGGGATAGGAAAAGGGACAAGTTCTTGAGCCTAGAGCAAGGTATGATGTAGGTCAATGCATATGAGGATAAGTTTCGTGCACTATCTAGATATGCCACTCAACTTTGTTTCAGTCCACAAGAACGGATTCGTCGTTTTTTGAAGGGGTTGAGGTCAGAGTTGCGGATTTCAGCCTTACAGGTAGAGGCTACGGCAAAATCCTTCCAAGAAGTGGTAGATTTTGTGGTAGAGGTGGAAGGAGTTAAGCCAGATGAATTCACCATGGCATCGACATCAAAAAGGTTTCGAAAGGGAGGTGAGTTTAATGGTTCTTACTCTAGAGGACAGGGTTTCGGAGGTTACTCAGTTCGACCTATTCAGTCTTCACTACAGACTGTAGTTGGGGGTCCACCTCAGACCAGTGAGCACCTCTCTGAGAGACCTATGCTTGACTCCACAGAGTGTTATGGATGTGGGGAGACTGGACATATTAGGAGGAATTGTCCCAAACAGAGTTATAGACCCCCAATAGCTAGAGGTAGAGGTGGTCATGGTAGAGGCCGTTATTCTGGAGGACATGGTGGTCGAGGTAATGGTGGTCACCAAAATGGCCGAGGTGATGAGAAAACTGGAGCCACTACATCACAACATGGTAGGGGCAATGGACACACAAACGATAGGGCCCATTGTTACGCTTTCGCTGGGCGGTCTGAAGCGGAGGCATCTCATGCTGTCATCACAGGTAATCTTCTGGTTTGTGATTGCATGGCTTCTGTATTGTTTGATCCTGGATCCACATTTTCTTATGTATCTTCCTCATTTGCTAATGGTCTAAATTTACATTGTGAATTACTTGATATGCCTATTCGTGTTTCTACTCCGGTTGGTGAATCTGTGGTAGTTGAAAAGGTATATAGGTCTTGTTTGGTGAACTTTGTGGGGAGCAACACTTATGTAGATTTGGTTATCATAGAAATGGATGATTTTGATGTAATTCTGGGTATGACTTGGCTTTCTCCGCAATTTGCGATCTTGGATTGTAATGCTAGAACAGTGACATTAGCCAAGCCTGGGACAGATCTGTTAGTGTGGGAGGGTGACTACACTTCCGATCCGGTGCGTATCATCTCCTTTCTTCATGCTAAGAAAATGGTTAGTAAAGGGTGTTTAGCCTTCTTGGCACATCTCAAGGATGACACTACCCAAGTACCTTCGATTGAGTCGGTTTCGGTGGTCCGTGAGTTTCTGGATGTGTTCACTGCAGATCTTCCTGGTATGCCACCAGATAGGGATATTGACTTCCGTATTGATCTTGAACCGGGTACTCGCCCCATTTCTATACCCCCTCATAGAATGGCTCCCGCGGAGTTAAGAGAGTTAAAAGCCCAACTTTAAGAGTTGTTGAGCAAAGGCTTCATTAGACCAAGTGCATCTCGTTGGGGTACTCCGGTTTTGTTTGTAAAGAAGAAGGATGGGAGTTTTCGGATGTGCATAAACTACCGGCAGTTGAACAAGGTAACCATAAAGAACAAGTATCCTCTTCATCGCATTGATGACTTGTTCGATCAGTTACAAGGTGCTTGTCTCTTCTCTAAGATTGACTTGAGATCCGGTTATCATCAATTGAAAATACGGGCAACGGATGTGCCAAAGACTACTTTTAGAACCAGGTATGGGCATTACGAATTTGTAGGGATGTCTTTTGGTCTTACGAATGCCCCTGCTGCGTTCATGAGTTTGATGAACGGAATTTTTAAGACATATTTGGATCTCTTTGTGATCGTATTTATTGATGATATACTGATATACTCTAAAAGTAAGGGGGAACATGAGGAGCATTTGAGAACGGTATTGGAAATGTTGAGGGAGAAAAAGCGTTATGCAGAGTTCTCTAAGTGTGAGTTTTGGCTAGATGCAGTGTCCTTCTTGGGGCACGTGGTTTCTATGGATGGAGTGACGGTGGATACTTATAAGATTGAGACAGTGAAGAATTGGGTAAGACCTACTAATTTGTCAGAAATACAGAGATTTGTTGGGTTAGCTAGCTATTACCGCGTTGGGTTATCATCAATAAATACGATCACAAAGAGATCCAGATATGGCTTACAAATCCCTGAGATGTGCCAATAACGCCAAACAACCTTTACTAACCATTTTCTTAGCAAGAAGGAAGTAGATGATACGAACTGGATTGGAAGTGTAGTCCCCCTCCCACACTAACAGATCTATCCCAGGCTTGGCTAACGTCAAAGTTTTAGCATTACAATCCAAGATCGCAAAATTCGGAGAAAGCCAAGTCATACCCAGAATTATATCAAAATTAACCATTTCTAAGCTAACCAAGTCTACATAAGTATTGCTCCCCACAAAAGTCACCAAACAAGCCCTATATACTTTTTAAACTATCACAGACTCACCCACCGGAGTAGAAACACGAATAGGCATGTCAGGGAATTCACAATGTAAATTAAGACCATTAGCAAATGAGGAAGATACATATGAAAATGTGGAGCCAGGATCAAATAATAAAGAAGCCATGCAATCACAAATCAAAAGATTACCTTTGATGACAGCATCCGATGTATCCGCTTCAGATCTCCCAGGGAAAGTGTAATAATGGGCCCCATTACTTGTCTGTCTGTTGCCCCTACCATGTTTTGTTGTAGTGGCTCCAGTTTGCCCATCACCCCGACAGTTTTTGTGACCACCATTACCTCGGCCACCACGTCCTCCAGAATAATAGCCTCTCCATGACCACCTCTACCTCTAGCTATCGGGGGTCTATAACTCAGTTTTGGACAATTCCTCCTAATATGTCCAGTTTCTCCACATTTATAACACTCTCTAGAGTCAAGCATAGGTCTCTTAGAGAAGTGTTGACCGGTTTGAGGTGGACCCCCTACTACAGTCTGTAGTGAAGACTGAATTGGTAGGACTGAGTAACCTCCTGAACCCTGTCCCCTAGAGCAAGAACTATTAAACTCACCTCCCTTTCGAAACCTTTTTGATGTCGATGCCATGGTGAAGTCATCTGCCTTCACTCCTTCCACCTCTATCACGAAGTCTACCACTTCTTGAAAGGATTTTGCCGTAGCCGCTACCTGTAAGGCTGAAATATGCAATTCTGACCTCAACCCCTTCACGAAACGGCGAATTCGCTCTTGTGGACTGAAACAAAGTTGGGTAGCATACCGGGATAATGCACAAAACTTAGCCTCATATGCAGTAACTGACATTCTACCTTGCTCTAGGTTCAAGAACTCATCTCTTTTCCTATCCCTCAAAGTCCGGGGGATATACTTCGCCATAAACAAGCTAGAGAATGATGCCCAAGTCATAGGTGGTGCCTCTGTTGGTAAGCAAGAACCTGATTGATCATCTCTGGCGTAGGTTGGAGTGGTGATTCCTCATTCTGTACTTGTTCATTTTCGCCATCCTCCCCTTCTCTTACTACTTCCTCAGTCGGTGGAGGATTCACTACCCTAGTACCAGATGGGCCAGGCGTTCGTCCTCTTCCTCAAGAGGACGTCATCCCGCGACCTCTACCGCGGCCACTTGCCACTGCTCCTCTTTGAGCTACAGTCTCCGTGGCTAGCTCAGATGCATCCTGTCTTGTCGATGTTGATGTTGGCGCGGTTGTTGCTCTAGTTCTAACCATCTGCGAAATAGAGTGAAGATGGTCAGATACCAATTTGTATCACCTAGATACCAATTGGATCCAAGTAATAGCACGAAAGAAAGAAATAAAGAATGGAATTTTCCTAAAGCCTTATAGCCTCCCAAAGAAAAGTAAAGGCGTCCCGCTACAGTTCCTTAAGACTCTACTAGACTCGTTCTTGTGTGATGAAACCAACGAACCTAATGCTCTGATACCAAGTTTGTCATGACCCAAATCGGATCGCGACTGGCACCCACACTTACCCTTCTATGTTAGCGAACCAACCAATCTAAACCTTAACATTTCAATATAATATCAACAGAAAGTAATGTGGATGACTTAAACTCCTTAATAAAATCAATAACTATTATTATCCCCAAAATCTGGAAGTCAGCACCACAAGAACATCTATGATCAAATTACTAAACTAAGAGTATCCTAAAAAGATAAACAAGTAAAAGATAGTCCATGCCGGAACTTCAAGGCATTAAGACATGAAGAGGAAGACCCAGTCCAAGCTAGAAGCATTAGCTGCCCCTGAAATCCGGTGTAATTGAAGACTGGCTAGAATTGCGGTTGAGTTGAAGACGACGGCACGTTTGCTGCACTCCACAAAAAACAAAGAAGAAAACATAAAAGTAGGGGGTCAGTACAAACAGAAGTACTGAGTAAGTATCATCGGCCAACTCAAAAAAGAAACAGTATATATTAAGTAATATCATAAATCAACTACAATACTCAACATGTAGCAACAACAAGTACTACAATCGTTACCAAGTACCGCCAAGTTCACACATGAGGACTCAAGCCCCAGTACCATACTCATTTGGGAATTAGGTTCATTAGATTGAGTATATTAACATCTTTCAAGATTCATTATCTTTATTCCTCTTGTGTCGGTACGTGACACTCCGATCCCCTACCACTTTGTGTCGGAACGTGACACTCTGATCCCCTAATTCTACGTGTCAGTTCGTGACACCCGATCCCCTAATTCTACGTGTCAGTTCGTTATACCCGATCACCTAATTCTACGTGTCTATTCGTGACACCCGATCCCCTAATTCTACGTGTCGGTTCGTGACACCCGATCCCCTAATTCTACGTGTCGGTTCGTGACACCCGATCCCCTAATTTCATTCTGTTAATTTATCAAGCCTTTTTTCATACTAAGGCATCATCAATCTTATTACTTTAGTTAATCAAGCCTTCTTTCATACTAAGGCATCATCATTAACAAAGACGTTTTTCAAGATTTGGGATTCAATAACCTCATCATGCTTATTTCATCACAATTATATAATCCCATCATGCAAACACACAATTAAGCATATAGAAGCGTTTTACAATACTACCCAATACATATCATTCGCTATTAAGAGTTTACTACGAATAGCATAAAACCATAACCTACCTCCACCGAAGATTAGTGATCAAGCAAGCAAATTCCGCAAAGCTTTGTGTTTTCCTTTTCCCGATCGATCCTCTCTCTCTCTTCTTGTTCTTTCTATTTTTCTTATTCAAACCCTCTTTCTTTTACCCTAATTAGCATATAATTAAGAATAAAAGATGACAATAATAACCCACTAATTAACTTAAGGTTACCTCTTTTAACCCCCAAGTAATTAGGCTTATTAACATTAACCCACTAACTTTATAATTAAAGCAGGAATAGTCAAAAACGTCCCTTAAAACATTTAAAGAAATCCGATGCAACCTGGGATTATGCAGCCTGCGACGGTCCGTCCTGCTGCTCCGTCACAGAGTTCAGAGACTTAATTCCATTGAAGGGTCTGTGACGGTCTGTCGTGCCCACGACGGTCCGTCCTGCTATTCCATTACGAAGTTCAGAGAGTCGATTTGAGTACCCAAATTTCAGAATTCTAAGTATTTTGGAACGAGACTCCCTC
>NC_090808.1:12692500-12700000 GCF_036512215.1 Solanum lycopersicum | reverse complement strand
ATAGTATGAGGAGGATCGGAGTGTCACGTTCCGACACTAGGATACTATGATGAGGATTGGAGTGTCACGTTCCGACACCTGGATAGTAAAGAGAATTAATTTTGAAATATGTTAATATACTCAAATTAATAAACCTATTTACCATATGAGTATGGTATTGAGGCTTGAGTCCTCATGGGTTTACTTCGCGTACTTATTAATGATTATAGTACTTGTTGTTGCTACCTGTTGAGTAATGTAGTTGATTTTATGGTATTATCTGATATATACTATTTTCTATTTTGAGTTGGCCGATGATATCTACTCATTACTTGTGTTTTGTACTTACCCCTACTTGTATGTTTCTTTCTTTATTATTTGTGGAGTGCAGCAAACGTACCGTCGTCTTCAACTCAACCGCAACTCTAGCCAGTCTTCATTACACCAGATTTCAGGGTTAGCTAATGTTTCTAGCTAGGACTGGATCTTCTTCTTAATGTCTGCATGCCTTGATGTTCCGGCATAGGCTAGCTTTTTATTTATTTTAGCTTCCTAGATACTCTTAGATTTAGTAATTTGAAGATAGATGTTCTTATGATGATGACTTCCAGATTTTGGGAATAATGATTGATAAATTTTAGAAGTTATTTGATTGATTTCGGTAATGAGTTTTATGTCTTCCGCATTGTATTTTGTTCAATATGTTTTAAATTATGGGGTTTAGATTGATTGGTTCACAAACATAGTAGGATAAGTGTGGGTGCCACTCGCGGCTCGATTTGGGTCGTGACAAACTTGGTATCAGAGCATTAGGTTCGTTGATCTCATCACACAAGAACGAGTCTAGTAGAGCCTTAAGGAACGGTAGGGGGACGCCTTTACTTTTCTTTGAAAGGCTATAGGATTTAAGGAAAATTCCATTCTATCATTCTTTCGTGCTATTACTTGGATACAATTGGTATCTAGGTGATACAAATTGGTATCTGACCATCTTCACTCTATTTCGCAGATGGTTAGAACTAGAGCAACAACTGTGCCAACACCAACACTGGCAAGACAAGATGCGTCTGAGCCAACCACTGGGGCTGTAGCTCGAAGAGGAGTAGTGGCAAGAAGCCGTGGAAGAGGTCGCGGGAGGACGTCCTCTAGTGGAAGAGGACAAGCACCTAGCCTAGCTAGTACTAGGGATGTGACTCCTCCACCGACTAAGGAAGTAGTAAGAGAGGGTGAGGAAGGGGAGAATGAACAAGTGCAGAATGAGGAATTACCACCCCAACCTACCCCAGAGATGATCAATCAGGTTCTTGCATATCTTCGCGGGTTATCTGATCAGGGCCAGACACCTCCAGTGTTTTCTGCACCTGCACCTCAGGTTCTGGAGGTACAAAATGAAGCTACTGTGGCTCCCCGCATGGATGTCTCATTGGAAATAGGCACGTTTCCTCGGTTGACTACAGGGCCTATAATGACAAGTGATCAGCATGAACTTTTCAGTATGTTCTTGAAATTGAAACCTCTAGTCTTCAAGGGTGCTGAATCTGAGGATGCCTACGATTTTCTGGTTGACTGTCATGAGTTAGTACATAAAATGGGCATAGTGGAACGATTTGGCGTTGAGTTTGTTACCTATCAATTTCAGGGAAATGCAAAAATGTGGTGGCGGTAACCTATTGAGTGTCAACCCGCACAGGCACCACCTATGACTTGGGCGTCGTTCTCTAGCTTGGTTATGAAGAAGTATATCCCCCGGCACTTGAGGGATATGAGTAGAGATGAGTTCTTGAGTTAGATCATGGCAGAATGTTGGTTACTGCGTATGAGGCTAAGTTTCGTGCATTATCTAGGTACGCCACCCAGCTTTGTTTCAGTCCACAAGAGCGGATTCGCCGTTTTATGAAGGGGTTGGGGTCAGAATTCCGTATTTCAGCCTTACAGTTAGCGGCTACAGCAAAATCCTTTCAGGAAATAGTAGACTTCGTGATAGAGGTGGAGGGAGTGAAGCCAGATGACTTCACCATGGCATCGACATCTAAAAGGTTTCATAAGGGAGGTGAGTTTAATTGTTCTTACTCTAGAGGATAGGGTTGAGGAGGTTACTCAGTCCGACAAATTCAGTCCTCACTACAGGCTGTAGCTGGGGTCCACCTCAGACCGGTCAACATTTCTCTGAGTTTGGAGGCTATCCCCAGACTTCATCATTCTCATAGAGACCGATTCTTGAATCCAGAGAGTGTTATGGATGTGGGGAGACTGGACACATTGAGAGGTATTGTCCAAAACAGAATTACAGACCTCCAATAGTCAGAGGTAGAGGTGGTTATGGAAGAGGCCGTCATTCTGGAGGACGTGGTGGTCGAGGTAATGGTGGTCACCAAAACGGCCGGGGTGACGGGCAAACTACAGCCACTACAACACAACATGGTAGGGGCAACGGGCAGACAAGCGATAGGGCATATTGTTACGCTTTCCCTGGGAGATCTGAAGTGGAGAGATTTGATGCTGTCATCACAGGTAATATTTTGGTGTGTGATTGCATGGCTTCTGTATTATTTGATCGTGGATCCACATTTTCATATGTATCTTCTTTATTTGCTACTGGTCTTAATTTACATTGTGAATTGCTTGACAGGCCTTTTCGTGTTTCTACTCTAGTAGGTGAGTTTATGATAGTTGAAAAGGTATATAGGTTTGGTCTGGTTACTTTTGTGGGGAGCAATACTTATATAGATTTGGTTATCCTAGAAATAGTTGATTTCGATGTAATTCTGGGTATTACTTGGCTTTCTCCAAATATTGCGATCTTAGATTGTAATGCAAAAACTGTAACGTTGGCCAAGCCTGGGACAGATCCGTTAGTGTGGGAGGGTGACTACACTTCCACTCTGGTTCGTATCATCTCCTTTCTTCGTGCTAAGGGAATGGTTAGTAAAGGGTGTTTAGCTTTCGTGGTACACCTCAGGGATGATACTACCCATGTACCTTCGATTGAGTCGCTTTTGATAGTCCGTGAGTTTCTGGATGTGTTCCTTAGAGATCTTTCTAATATGCCACAGGATAGAGATATTGACTTCTGCATTGATCTTGAACCGGGTACTGGTCCCATTTCCATACCCCTTGATAGAATGGCTCCCACTGAGTTAAGGGAGTTAAAGTCCCAACTTCAAGAGTTGTTGAGCAAAGGCTTCATTTGACCAAGTGCATCCCCTTGGGGTGCTCCCGTTTTGTTTGTGAAGAAGAAGGATGGAAGTTGTAGGATGTGCATAGACTACAAGCAACTAAATAAAGTAATTGTTAAGAACAAGTATCCTCTTCCTCGCATCGATGATTTGTTCGATCAGTTACATGGTGCTTGTACCTTCTCGAAAATCGATTTGACATCTGGCTATCACCAATTGAAAATACGAGCAACGGATGTGCCCAAGACTGCTTTTTTGACCCGGTATGGGCATTATGAGTTCTTAGTAATGTCTTTTGGGCTTACAAATGCCCCTGCCGCTTTCATGATCTTGATGAATGGGATTTTTAATCCATATCTGGATCTCATTGTCATTGTATTTATTGATGATATATTGGTATACTCAAAGAGCATGAAAGAACATGAGGAGCACTTGAGAATTGTATTGGAAATGTTGGGGGAGAAAAAGCTTTATGCCAAATTCTCCAAGTGAGAGTTTTGGCTAGATTCAGTATCCTTCTTGGGACACTTGTTGTCTAAGGATTGATTGATAGTGGATCCATCTAAGATTGAAGCAGTGAAGAATTGGGAGAGACCTACCAATATTACAGAGGTAAGGAGCTTTGTTGGTTTAAATATCTACTACCGTCTATTTGTCAAGGGATTTTCCTCTATTGCTTCCCGACTGAAAAATTTGACTAAGCAAAGTGTTCCATTTGTATGGTCGGACGAGTGCGAAGAAAACTTTCAGAAGCGCAACAACTTGTTGACTACTGCACAAATTCTTACCTTGCCACTGGAAGGTAAGAATTGCATTGTCTATTGTGATGCATCCTATTCAGGTTTGGGTGCAGTGCTAATGCAAGAGAAGAATGTAATTGCTTATGCTTCGAGGCAATTAAAAGTGCATGAACGTAACTATCCGACCCATTATTTGGAGTTGGCTACGGTAGTGTTTGAATTAAAGCAATGGAGACACTATCTATATGGGGTTAAGTGTGAAGTATACACGGATCATCGTAGCCTACATTATGTCTTTACTCAGAAAGATTTGAATTTGAGACAGAGGAGATGGATGGAACTACTGAAGGACTACGATATCACTATCTTGTATAATCCGGGAAAGGCTAATGTTGTGGCAGACGCCTTAAGTAGAAAGACAAGAAGCATGGGAAGTCTAGCTCAGTTGCAAGTTTCTAGATGTCCATTGGCTAGAGAAGTTCAGACTCTGGCTAACGACTTTATAAGGTTAGAAGTAAATGAGAAGGGAGGATTTTTGGCCTGTGTGGAGGCAAGATCTTCCTTTCTTGACAAGATTAAGGGAAAGTAGGTTAATGATGAGAAACTGATTCGGATCGGAGATAAGGTGTGGCGAGGAGAGGATAAAGAAGCAAAAATCGATGAGGAAGGTGTTTTGAGAATTAAGAGAAGGGTATGTGTACCCTGCGTCGATGATTTGGTCCACACTGTTCTTACAGAGGCTCATAGTTTAAGGTCTTCTATACATCCTGGTGCAACCAAGATGTATCGTGACCTAAAGCAACATTTTTGGTGGAGTAGAATGAAGCGTGACATTGTGGAGTTTGTCGCCAAATGTCCAAATTGTCAGCAAGTAAAGTATGAACACCAGAAGCCTGGAGGAACACTTCAGAGAATGCCCATTCCGGAATGGAAGTGGGAGAGAATCACAATGGACTTCGTGGTTGGTCTTCCAAAGACAATGGGTAAGTTTGACTCTATTTGGGTGATTGTTGATAGGTTAACTAAGTCTGCTCATTTCATTCCGGTTAAGGTGCCTTACAATGCAGAGAAGTTAGCCAAACTGTACATCTTAGAAATGGTTCGATTGCATGGGGTTCCACTCTCCATCATATCAGATAGAGGTACACAGTTTACTTCTATGTTTTGGAAAACATTGCATGCTGAATTGGGTACAAGGTTGGACCTTAGTACTGCATTCCGTCCTCAGACCGATGGTCAGTCCGAGCGAACGATTCAAGTGTTGGAGGATATGCTTCGTGCATGTGTGATAGAATTTGGTGGTCATTGCGATAACTTTCTACACTTAGCAGAATTCTCGTACAATAATAGCTATCACTTAAGTATTGGTATGTCCCCATTTGAGGCAATGTATGAGAGGAGATGTAGGTCTCCCATTGGTTGGTTTGATGCATTTGAGGTTAGACCTTGGGGTACTGACCTTCTGAGGGAATCGTTAGATAAAGTGAAATGCATTCAAGAATTGCTTTTAGCAGCTAAAAGTTGGCCGAAGGAATATGAAGATCGGAAGGTTAGAGACTTGGAGTTTATGGAGGGTGAGCAAGTCTTGCTGAAGGTTTCACCCATGAAAGGGGTGATGCGGTTCGGTAAGCGAGGCAAGCTTAGTCCGATGTATATTGGTTCATTTGAAGTTCTGAAGCGCGTGGGGGAGGTAGCTTATGAATTTGCCTTTCCCCCAGGACTGTCAGGAGTGCATCCGGTATTTGATGTGTCTATGTTGAAAAGATATCATGGGGATGGAAACTACATCATTCATTGGGATTCAGTTCTGCTTGATGATAATTTGTCTTATGAGGAGGAGCCTGGTTCTATTCAAGATAGAAAAGTCCACAAGTTGAGGTAAAGGGAGATTGCATCTATCAAAGTCCAATGGAAGAATTGGCCGGTTGAAGAATCCACTTGGGAGAAGGAGGCTGATATGCAAGAAAGGTACCCACACTTGTTTACAGATTCAGGTACTCCTTTTCGCCCTGGTTTTTGTTTTTGTGATCGTTCGAGGACGAACAATGGGTAAATTGGTATCTATTGTAATGACCTGTTTAGTCATTTTGAGCATGTAGAGTATTTCCTGGTAATAACAGTCTGAGTCGACGGATCCCACGACGAACCGTCATAGTAACGATGGACCGTCGAGGGTGTCTAGTTACAAAAAACATAGAATTCTGAAATTTGGGTACTGAAATGGACTCTCTGAACTTCGCGACGAAATGACAGGACAGACCGTCACAAGCATGACGGGCCGTCACAGACGCTTCAAGGAATTGAGCCTCTAAACTTTGTGACGGAAGCAGCAGGACGGACCGTCGTAGGCACGACGGGCCGTCATAGGCTGCGTAACCCTGACTGGGTCGGATTTCTGTTAAATGCTTTAAGGGGCGTTTTGGACTATTCCTGCTTATAATTATAAAGTTAGTGGTTGAATGTTAATAATTCAATTACTTGGGAGTTAAAAGAGATCACCTTGAAATAATTAGTGGGTTATTTTATCATCTTTTATACTTAATTATATGCTAATTAGGGTAAAAGAACAAGCATTTGAATAAGAAAAATAGTAAGAACAAGAGAGGGAGAACGATCGAGAGAAGAGAGAAACGAAGAGGATAGCAAAGATTTTGAGGACTAGCTTGCTTTATCACGAATTCTTTGGTGGAGGTAGGTTATGGTTATGCTATTTCATATTTAACTCTTAATAGCGAATAATATGTATTGAGTAGTATTGTAAACCCTTCTATATGCTTAATTGTATGCTTTTATGAATGTGATTATATAATTTTGATAAAATAAGCATGATGAGGCTATTGAATCCTAAATCTTGAAAACCTCTGTGTTAATGATGATGCCTTGGTATAAAAGAAGGCTTGATGAACTAAAGGAATAAGGTTAGAGGATCGGGTGTCACGTTCCGGCACCAGGGTTGTAACAGAGGATCGGGTGTCACGTTCCGGCACCAGGATAGAATATGGATCGGGTGTCACGTTCCGGCACCAGGATAGAATATGGATCGGGTGTCACGTACCTACACCAGGATAGAATATGGATGAGAGTGTCACATTCCGATACCAGGATAGTATGATGAGGATCAGAGTGTCACGTTCGGGCACCAGGATAGTATGATGAGGATCAGAGTGTCACGTTCCGACACCAGGATAGTATGATGAGGATCGGAGTATCACGTTCCGACACCAGGATAGTATGATGAGGATCGGAGTGTCACGTTCCGACACCAGGATAGTAAAGAGAATGAATCTTGAGATATGTTAATATACTCAAATTAATGAACCTATTTCCCAAATGAGTATGGTATGGAGGCTTGAGTCCTCATAGGTGTATTTGGCGTACTTACTAATGATTATAGTACTTGTTGTTGCTACCTGTTAAGAAATGTAGTTGATTTTATGGTATTATCTGATATATACTATTTTGAGTTGGCCGATGATACCTACTCAGTACTTGTGTTTTGTACTGACCCCTACTTGTATGTTTCTATCTTTATTATTTGTGGAGTGCAGCAAACGTACCGTCGTCTGTAACTCAACCGCAACTCTAGCTAGTCTTCATTACACCAG